>NC_086444.1:515251937-515551937 GCF_028390025.1 Pseudophryne corroboree | reverse complement strand
CCAAGAGCAAAAGTCCTCCCCTGCCTCTGCAAAGTCTATCAGAATCCGTTTGGATTTCCCATTTTGAGAACATATTAGCAGGGACTGATGTTCACGGTATAATAGTAAGTTTAATAAAGCAGTGTACAACTGTAAACAATAAATATCAACCAGGAATAACTAGAGAACACAAAAAGAAAGGGAGAACTGAGGGGACATGGGATGCCAGGAGACTGAATACTTGAAAACGGTGTAGATTGTGGAAATACTAGAGACACTGTGGACTGTGAAGGCACTTTGCAATAGGATTGTTCAGTAGTGGATATTGCACCATAGCAGGATGCACTGTAGTTGGATCACAGGATAGCACTGGTAGAATATGCACTGTAACAGGATGACAGGATTGCACTGTGGTAGAGTATGCACGTACCAGGATTGCACTGTAGCTGGATCACAGGATAGCACTGGTAGAATATGCACTGTAGCAGGATGACAGGATTGCACTGTGGTAGAGTATGCACGTACCAGGATTGCACTGTAGCTGGATCACAGGATAGCACTGGTAGAATATGCACTGTAGCAGGATGACAGGATTGCACTGTGGTAGAGTATGCATGTACCAGGATTGCACTGTAGCTGGATCACAGAATAGCACTGGTAGAATACGCACTGTAGCAGGATGACAGGATTGCACTGTGGTAGAGTATGCACGTACCAGGATTGCGCTGCAGCTGGATCACAGAATAGCACTGGTAGAATATGCACTGTAGCAGGATGACAGGATTGCACTGTGGTAGAGTATGCATGTACCAGGATTGCACTGCAGCTGGATCACAGGATAGCACTGTTAGAATATGCACTGTAGCAGGATGACAGGATTGCACTGTGGTAGAGTATGCACGTACCAGGATTGCACTGTAGCAGGATGACAGGATTGCACTGTGGTAGAGTCTGGCAGTTCTATGGACGATTTAGTAGTAGAGACCAGCATAACCAGGACCAGGAGCTGAAACAACTTTGACACGATGAACTGGCAACAGGGAGCCTGTGTGGCTGGCCTAAGTAGTGAGTTCAGGTGCTGCTCACAGCTGTGGTAACAGCTAATTACCAAGCTGCAGATACAGAGCAGAGAGTGCTGAGCACCAGAGCAGAGAGCGCCACCGCAGGCATGAAGGAGAAACTGCATGGATTGTGACAAAGTCTACCGCATGACGCTGGGGCTTCCCGGGGGGAGGCAGATCTAGTGGGGGCTCGTCTTCGGTTTTTCAGCCACGTCTGGGTTCACTCGCAGGTGGATTCCTGGGCATTAGAGAGCGTTTCTGAGGGATACAGGCTGGAATTCAAAGACTTGCCTCCTCGTCGGTTTTTCAAATCGGCTCTGCCGGCTTCCCTGTCAGAGAGGGAGCTAGTGTTGGCGGCAATTCAAAAATTGTATGTTCAACAGGTGATTGTCACAGTTCTTCATCTCCAGCAAGGAGAGGGATATTACTCGACCCTGTTTGTGGTTCCGAAACGGTCAGACCCATTTTAAACCTAAAATCTCTGAACCTGTACTTGAAGAGGTTCAAGTTCAAGATGGAATCACTCAGGGCGGTCATCGCCAGCCTGGAGGGGGGGGATTGGATGGTGTCCCTGGACATAAAGGATGCATACCTTCATGTTCCGATATTCCCCCCTCATCAGGCGTTCCTGAGATTTGCAGTGCAGGACTGTCACTACCAATTTCAGACATTGCCGTTTGGGCTTTCCACGGCCCGAGGATTTTCACCAAGGTAATGGCGGAAATGATGGTGCTCCTGCGCAGGCAGGGGGTCACAATTATCCTATACTTGGACGATCTCCTCATAAAGGCGAGATCTCGGGAGAAGTTGCTGGACAGTGTGTCTCTGCCCATGAAGACGTTGCAGATACACGGCTGGATTCTCAATATACCGAAGTCCCAGCTAGTCCCTACAACGCGTCTGACCTTTTTGGGCCTGATTCTAGACACAGACCAGAAAAAGGTTTTTCTTCCGATCGAAAAGGTCCAGGAGCTCATAGCCATGGTCAGGAACCTCTTAAAACCAAAAAAGGTTTCAGTGCATCATTGCACGCGGGTCCTGGGGAAGATGGTGGCTTCATACGAGGCCATCCCTTTTGGCAGGTTCCATGCGAGGACCTTTCAATGGGACCTCTTGGACAAGTGGTCCGGGTCCCATTTACGAATGCATCAAAGGATCACCCTGTCTCCCAGGACCAGGGTATCTCTCCTGTGGTGGCTGAACAGTGCTCACCTGCTAGAGGGTCGCAGGTTCGGCATTCAGGACTGGGTCCTGGTGACCACGGACGCAAGCCTCCAAGGCTGGGGAGCAGTAACACTGGGAAGAAATTTCCAAGGTCTCTGGTCAAACCTAGAGACTTGTCTCCACATCAACGTCCTGGAGTTGAGGGCCATATACAACGCCCTGTGTCAAGCGGAGGAATTACTTCGGAGAAAACCGGTTCTGATTCAGTCGGACAACGTCACGGGAGTGGCTCATATAATCTGGCAAGGCAGAACAAGGAGCAGAGTGGCCATGGCAGAAGCGACCAGGATTCTACGTTGGGCGGAAGGCCATGTAAGCGCACTATCAGCAGTGTTCATCCCGGGGGTGGACAACTGGGAGGCGGACTTCCTCAGCAGGCACGACCTGCATCCGGGAGAGTGGGGACTTCATCAAGAAGTCTTCGCACAGATCACGGATCGATGGGGACTGCCTCAAATCGACATGATGGCATCCCGTCTCAACAAAAAGCTAAAGCGGTATTGCGCCAGGTCAAGGGACCCTCAGGCGGTAGCGGTAGACGCTCTGGTGACACCTTGGGTGTTCAGATCGGTCTATGTGTTTCCTCCTCTTCCTCTCATACCCTAAGTGTTGAGAATAATAAGAATGAGCAGGGTCAGAACAATCCTCATTGTTCCAGATTGGCCACGGAGGACTTGGTATCCGGAGATGCAATAGTTGCTCACAGAAGATCCGTGGCCTCTTCCTCTAAGGCAGGACCTGCTGCAGCAGGGGCTCTGTCTGTTCCAAGAATTACCGCGGCTGCGTTTGACGGCATGGCGGTTGAACGCCGGATCCTAGCGGAAAAAGGAATTCCGGAGGAAGTCATTCCTACCCTGATCAAGGCTAGGAAAGCCGTGACGGTAAAACATTATCACCGTATATGGCGGAAATATGTTTCTTGGTGTGAGGCCAGAGCTGCTCCTACGGAGGAGTTCCATTTGGGCCGTCTGCTTCACTTCCTTCAAACAGGAGTGACTTTGGGCCTAAAATTAGGGTCCATAAAGGTCCAAATTTCGGCCTTATCCATTTTCTTTCAAAGAGAATTAGCCTCTCTTCCTGAAGTACAGACTTTTGTGAAGGGGGTGCTGCATATTCAGCCTCCCTTTGTGCCTCCGGTGGCGCCTTGGGATCTTAACGTGGTGTTACGTTTCCTCAAGTCACCTTGGTTTGAACCACTCAAAACTGTGGAGTTGAAATACCTCACGTGGAAAGTGGTCATGTTGTTGGCATTAGCTTCGGCTAGACGTGTTTCAGAATTGGCGGCTTTATCACATAAAAGCCCATACTTGGTTTTTCACGTGGTTAGGGCAGAGTTGAGGACTCGTCCTCAATTTCTGCCAAAGGTGGTCTCACCTTTTCATATGAACCAACCTATTGTGCCTGTGGCTACACGGGACTTGGAGGATTCCGAGTCCCTGGATGTGGTCAGGGCTTTGAAGATTTATGTGACCAGAACGGCTAGAATCAGGAAGACTGAAGCTCTGTTTGTTCTGTATGCGGCCAACAAGGTTGGCGCTCCTGCTTCAAAGCAGACTATTGCTCGCTGGATCTGTAACACGATTCAGCAGGCGCATTCTACAGCAGGATTGCCGTTACCGAAATCGATTAAGGCCCATTCCACTAGGAAAGTGGGCTCTTCTTGGGCGGCTGCCCGAGGGGTCTCGGCATTACAGTTGTGCCGAGCAGCTACTTGGTCGGGGTCTAACACCTTTGCAAAGTTCTATAAGTTTGATACCCTGGCTGAGGAGGACCTCCTGTCTGCTCAATCGGTGCTGCAGAGTCATCAGCACTCTCCCGCCCATTTGGGAGCTTTGGTATAATCCCCATGGTCCTTACGGAGTCCCAGCATCCTCAAGGACGTTAGAGAAAATAAGATTTTACTTACCGGTAAATCTATTTCTCGTAGTCCGTAGAGGATGCTGGGCGCCCGTCCCAAGTGCGGACTTCTTCTGCAATACTTGTATATAGTTATTGCTTACATAAGGGTTATGTTATAGTTTATCGGTTGAACCGTGGCTATGTTGTTGTTCATACTGTTAACTGGGTAGTTTATCACAAGTTATACGGTGTGATTGGTGTGGCTGGTATGGATCTCGCCCTTAGATTTACAAAAATCCTTCCTCGTACTGTCCATCTCCTCTGTGCACAGTTTCCCTAACTGAGGTCTGGAGGAGGGGCATAGAGGGAGGAGCCAGTGCACACCCAGAGTCCAAAGCTTTCTTAAAGTGCCCTATCTCCTGCGGAGCCCGTCTATTCCCCATGGTCCTTACGGAGTCCCAGCATCCTCTACGGACTACGAGAAATAGATTTACCGGTAAGTAAAATCTTATTTTATATAGCAGTCTTTCTCCAATAGGACTCCGAGCTCTTAACAGATCGAAGTTACATAATACAGTACAGAAACAATAAAGACAATAAAAAGATTTAGAAAAAGCATTAAATACACAGAGGATTGAGATACTACAAAGTATGTGGCGACCATTTTGGATCAACAGTTGCAAGAATTTTTCATCATACCCTCGGAGAATCCAGATGAGGCAGCCATTTAGAGACACACTACATAGGATTACACTGGGCCAAATAGGCAATTCCTGAAACTGATGACATACAATGGGACAGATAAAATACTCAGAGAGATCCACAACCATGTACTTTTCATTCTACACAGAGCACCAGACGAGGCAGCCATGTTGGGTGCGTTACATTGGCTACAATGTGCAAATACAAATACATGAAATAGAACATACAAGGATAAAATTAACAAAAAGCGAACAGGGTACCTACTGCACAAACAATTCTATGGGTTGCTTTGCACGCCTCGTGTGTGTATATATCTCTTGTACAATGTTTCTGCAATGTATTTTTTGTGTTTTCTTTACAGGGAGTGCAGTAGAAAAGTCATTAGCCATCAGTCAGGCTGGAGAACTATATGAGGAGTGGTTGGAGCTAAGAAATGGATGCTTATGCTGTTCAGTAAAGTAAGTGAAAATTTGCTAGAGATAGGGGAGCATCTGTTATGTTTCTGACATGTACAGTGTGATCTGGGGCATGCTCTGCAGACAGGAGCCACCCTCCAATGATCCACACTGCCTGCAAGACATAGCAGATGAGGAGGTTAAGTATAGTGAGGAGGGCTGGAGACGTGTACAGAGTATGGGGACAAGGACAGAGGAGGTGTGGGGATGGACCCAGACCCATTGTAAGAAAGGTTAAAAACTACAAGTTACTACACAAAGTATGGCTTTTCAAATCTGAAGTAGACTTTTGGTTAAGGTCATCTTTGTTTGGCTCCTGAAAGTGTAAAAAGTAAAGTTTAGAGTAAAAAGGCATTTAAATATGCGTAGAATTCACCATCTAATCCTCTTAATTGTGTTTCGATCATAATTATGCATGTGTCTAGCATTGTCTCTGGTTTAACTACCAGATTATTACTGTTTTATCAGCAACATTCATGTACAGCCATATTGTGTTACATACTACCGCTGTTCCTCGCATTGTAGTTTTGGAATGTAATGTGCTCTGTTCTTCCCATTTACTGTGGGTACATTTATTACCAAGCCTGCAAGGAGCTCCAGATATCTAATAAATACTAGTAACAAACTGTTATTATTAGAGGTGAAATATAAACGCCAGAAACCGATAAAGCAACACCAGTGGGATTGTGGTATAAATTTGTTGATTTCACCATTGGGTTTGGAAGTTGTACCCAGGCACCAGTGTTGCAGAGCACAAAACATTGTACCACAAGCTAATAATTCATAATGCTCTTTCCATCCTATCTAGGGGAAGCTCTTTTAATCTGCACACACCGCTTGCAGTGCATTATAATTAGCTTCTTGCTCCAGATGTTGGAACCTTCCACTTTCTTAACTTCAGCTGTTACAGAAAATATGTTCATGTTTATACCCTGTATGACCCCTTTTTTGCTACAGGGACAATGGACTGAAAGCAATAGAAAATCTAATGCAGAAGAAAGGGAAGTTTGACTACATTTTACTGGAAACAACAGGTTTAGCTGATCCAGGTACCTGCAGCATTACATTGTATTTCTGCATTTCTCTTGTGCAGATACAGTATGTGAATGAATATAAGGCCATGCTTAAATATAAGCCATTGCATACCTCCAAACTGTCCTGATTTTCGCAGGACAGGTCTGTTTTTGGGACTGCTCCGCTGTCCTAGCCGCGGGCCGCAGTGTCCCGTGGTGAGTGGGGGAAAGGGGGGGGGGGTAGTTGGGAGGCTTATATCACTAGCAGCTCTGTGGTGAATAGATGCTGTGCACATTCCCCCACAGTTACGGAAAATGGGGGCGTGGTACGTGATTGCGGCATTGCTGTGAGACCACGCCCTCTTTTTAGGAGCTTGCAACTGAGATGTCCCGCTTCCAGGTTTGACAATGTTGGGAGGTATACATTGCAAAATACTTGGTGAATGCTGCACTGTATTTATTTATTTAGTTAGGTCAGGCATTCCCAACCGCGGTCCTCAAGGCACACCAACAGTGCAGGTTTTAGTGATATCCAGGCTGCAGCACAGATGGTTAAATCAAAATAACTGAGCTACTAATTAAGTCACCAGTGCTGAAGCCTGGATATCACTAAAACCTGCACTGGTAGTGTGCCTTGAGGACCGTGGTTGGGAAACACTGAGTTAGTTAGTTAGTTAGTTAGTTTCATTACTGCATACCTAATTGGGAAAATTGTCTGTAACAAGCTGTAATTACTAATTAACATGATTACATATTTATTACAGTGTTGCCTCTGATACACAAAAAAAAAATCAGATTGTTCCTCACTACTTTCAAGGTCTGCGATGCATTGCTGTGTTAGTCAAAAGAACTGTTAGGGTTTGTTATGTAGATTGAAAATGTATTTCCGTTAGTCCCTGGCATATTACTAGGCTTGTTATTTTCACAGGCATTTTGGGGTTTATATATTAGTAGGCTGACCATACTATCCCTTTGACTGGCACTCATGTATTATAGATTCTGCAGCTGGCTGACTTCAATCCTGCATGTCACTTGGATTTAATCAGCCACAGAACCTGTGTAATTCATGAGTGTCCCAGTTTAAAGGGATAGTATGGTAAGCCTATAAACTATATTAGAAATCTTGCAAGAGAAAATGATGGGTAAGTGTTAGTACTCACTATGCCAGTCACTTAGCAGATCAGATAAATGCTCCAAACCTTGGTTCGGTTATCCGATCGGTGTGACTCCCGTTCACACTGATCTAGAAGTAGCTCAGTGTGTATGTTCTTCAATGGATTAGGAGGTCGGGCAGTTTAAATAATAATCTGCACATAAGATGCTACATCCCGATAGGACCATTTGCAGGAGCGTTTTAAGCCGTTTATCATATAACGCTCCTGCACACACACCTATACTGTACATCATCAGGCGGATCAGCTGAAATCAGGATTAGCCTGACGATTGTATAAGGCAGTGTGTTGCCAGCTTTACTTGGATAATAAGAATTGTAACCAATTGTCCAGTCATTGTTAGACAAGCCAATCCAGTGTGACTAGTCCTCTCCATGCACTGTATAGATGGGGATACACTTTTTGGGACTGGAATTGTGTAGACCAGTGGTTCCCAAACTTTCTGGAATCATGGCACCCTAGAGTATCAGAATTTTATTCACGGCACCCCTAGGCCAAAAATTTCTTAGTGAGAAATTTTGAAATAAATGTTAAATCAAAAATTGTGTTTATATATCATCTTTAGGTTCCATTATGTGGTGACGAACAAGATTAGCTTCTATTTGTCCACATATTTTATGATTTGCAGCCACCAGCACTGGTTTTGCTTATTATATTGACCAGAAATAATTTTGATTGGTCCTGGACCATCAATCCAAGGCACCCCTGCAAGTGTCCTGAGGCACCCCAGGGTGCCTAGGCACACCGTTTGGGAACCACTGGTGTAGACAATACGAAGAGAGGATACAGTCGCACAATGGAGAACAAATGATTACTGGTTGCTTTACCATCATAGATAATCGTATTCACGGGCTCCTCCGTTCGGGCCCCCTCCTCTCTGCCGGCAGCGGGGAGAGTCTGAGCACTAGAGCGCTCAGACTCTACTGCGCATGCGCAGAACTCCGTGAAAATGGGCATTTCAAAATGCATTATGGGTACACAGTAACACGTAGGACATGTCAACAAAATGTATCTGGTGGCCTAGCGGTCACTTATAGTACATCCGGAAAGTATTCACAGCGCTTCACTTTTTCCACATTTTGTTATTTTACAGCCTTATTCCAAAATGGAATAAATTCATTTTTTCCCTCGAAATTCTGCACGCAATACCCCATAATGACAGCGTGATTTTTTTTTTTTTTAGATTTTTGCAAATTTATTAAAACAAAAAAACGAAGAAATCACATGTACATAAGTATTCACAGCCTTTGTCATGAAGCTCAAAATTGAGCTCAGGTGCATCCTGTTTCCACTGATCATCCTTGAGATGTTCCTACAGCTTAATTGCAGTCCACCTGTGGTAAATTCAGTTGATTGGACATGATTTGGAAAGGCACACACCTGTCTATGTAAGGTCCCACACTTCACAGTGCATGTCTGAGCACAAACCAAGCATGAAGTCAAAGGAATTGTCTGTAAACCTCCGAGACAGGATTGTCTCGAGGCACAAATCTGGGGAAGGGTACATAAAAATATCTGCTGGCTTCAGGACAACTCTGTGAATGTCCTTGAGTGGCCCAGCCAGAGCCAGACATGAATCCGATTGAACATCTCTAGAGAGATCTGAAAATGACTGTGCACCGATGCTTCCCATTCAACCTGCTGGAACTGCCCAAAGATAGGTGTGCCAAGCTTGTGGCATCATATTCAGAAAGACTTGAGGCTGTAATTGCCGCCAAAGGTGCATCAACAAAGTATTGAGCAAATGCTGTGAATACTTATGTACATGTGATGTCTTATAGGTCCTACACATATGGCGATGTGCCGCCGAGGTGCCTGACGACCGATACGGCCGGCGGGCGACCCAGCGGGGTGGAGTGACGGTGGGAGTGAAGTTTCTTCAGTCCCCCCATCACCCGGCTCCATAGCAGTGCATGCTAATATGAAAGAGATTGTCCATATTGGCCTGCATGCATAAGCAACGGGGCACCAACGATGAACGAGCGTGGGGCCGAGCATCGTTCCTGCCTCCACACGGAATGATATGAATGAGTTCTCGTTCATATCGTTCAGTGAAATCTGCCAGTGTGTAGGGCCCATTAGTTTTTTATTTTTAATAATGTGCAAAAATCTTAAAAACACTTTTTTTCACGTTGAGGTATTGTGTGTAAAATTTTGAGGGAAAAAATTTATTTATTCCATTGTGGAATAAAGCTGTAACATAACAAAATGTGGAAAAAGTGAAGCGCTGTGAATACTTTCCAGATGCCCTGTAGCTGGTCTCGGCTGCCGTGGCCTTTCCAGCTGTGTCTTCTGCACCCCGGCGGTAACATGATGAGCAGTTCTGGTGCCAGCATCTGACGAGCAGTATTCCATTGAGGATCATTCCCCTATCCTTAATCCTAGTCACCAACTCTAACATTCCCCCTAGTTTCTAACCCTAACCTCCCGGGCGGTGCCTAAACCAACTGTCGGCATTCGGAGAATGTCGGTTATTGTGAAAATGTCGACATTTAAAGGATGTTGACATGTCTGTAAACATGTTGAACCATGTCCGTATTGTAGTGTCGACATTATGAATGATAACATGGTAACTGTCGACAGTGAGACCAGATACCAGATAGGGAATAATGTTTCATTGTTTGATTGTCCAGCCAGTGTAATGATTTATCCCACCTCTTGGCTCCATATACATGATAAAAACTGCCGTAACTTAATTGTACTTGTATGATGATATTTGTCCTTAAAGTGGAAGATCTGCCTGTAACCTTGTCACTATGAAACAATCCTTATTGGCACTTGAGTTATTTCTCATTTATCAGCCTGACACACAGAGGTTCTTAGCCAAATAATTGTCATACTAAAGTAATTTAATTTAAAAGATAAGACATTGATTCGGCCCTTGTTACTTGCAAACCCCATTTCAGCCAAATTGGAAAACGATTAGGTTTTTTGGGACAGAAATCAATCGGTATCAGGAAACTATCAGGTTATGTGGTGATTACTATATCCTGCATGGGTAAGCACTGGAAGCAGCTGACAGGTATTACAATGTTGACTCAAAGTGATGCTTGGACAACCACATCTGATCATGTCAGGAAGACAGCTCCTGACGCCTCAGCGAGATCTGTTACCATTGCCTCTCATCTGTTTGGACAGGCCTGTCATGCACGAGTCTGTGGTGCATTTCAGGAAGTGCTATAGCTCTTTGTTGTCAGTGTTTCTCTCCTGGTGATGTTGCTGCAAAGAGACATTTTAACGCCGGTTATTTAAAGATAAAAGGCAGAGTGTTATTATTTACAAGCATCCTGAAGAGGCACCTGTCACTCAGCCTTTGAGCGCTTACCTTATTAAATAATGTTTATGGGACTGGCATTGCGCATCAGTTAAATTGCAGAATGTTCCGATGGTGAAATGCTATATGATTTACTCTGGGAACCCACATTTCACATCTAATCAGGAACAGAGATAATGTGTATATATAATGTATGGCAGTGTATTTAACACACACACACACTTAATGTAAATATGCAAAAATACAGTCTCTATGTACAATCGGAAGTTAAATAAATGAAATGTTTAGTATCGTGTCCATAGCCATAGTGCAGCTGCCCAACTTAGCCCACAAGGGCCATATCTGAATGTATAAAGAGAAGAAAAAATAAGGGGTGCACAAAGGTTAAGTACATTCAAGGACATCTTTACTTAAGGCTTAGTAATACTCACATACGAACATATGTAGAAACACACATAAACTGGCACTGTGGTCTTATTGAGCTCGCTGGCCTACCATGGAAGTAAAACCACTCCACGCCTCGATTCCAGATGGGTAACATCACTACTTATGCATTTCTGTGGATCAGCTATGCTAGCTTATATATATTTATTTTAATCCTTATGCAAATATTATTTTAAACTTACTTCACCATTGCTTTTTCATTATATATAATAATAATAATAATAATAATTTTATTTATATAGAGCTCTTTCTCCAATAGGACTCAAGGCGCTTAACAGATACACAGCATAATATAGTACAGAAACAATGAAGTACAGAAAGCGTTACATAAAATACAGAGAGCATGGAGATACCAAAGGGACATTATGGAAATTATTGAGTAAACAGGAAAGTCTTGACTGTATTTTTGAAGGATACTATAGTTGGGGTGTCTCGCACTGTGCGGGGAAGTGAGTTCCATAGAGTCGGAGCCGCATGACTAAAAGATCAACCCCAGATGAATTACGGGAGATTCTAGGTACTGCTAACAGTCCTTCATCTACAGATTGCAGTAATCAAGTGGGGCAGTATGGAATCAGAAGCTGCTTCAGGTACCTTGGGCCCTGGTCATGTAATGCTTTGAAACTCAGTAAGCCAATCTTGAAGATGATTTGCCATCTTACAGGCAGCCAGTGAATGGAGTAGAGAATGTGTGTTATGTGGCTAAAACAGGGCTGGTTGGTTAACAGACTGGCAGCTGTGTTTTGCACCAGCTGTAAGCGGTGCAATTCTTTTGCTGGGATACCAAGGTAGAGGGCATTCTAATCGAGATGATACAAATGACTTTTGGCAGATCATCTGAGGGAATTTAGTGCTTGATTCTGGCTATGTTCCTCAGGTGAAAGAATGAGGATTTGGTTGATATCTGATGTTTAAGTGTCAAGCCACCATCCAGGAAAACGACAAGATTCAGTAGTTTGTACGATCAGTGGTTTGTAATTCTGAGTCCTCAAGTGTAAGTCCAGTTGGTTGGCTATGCTGCAGTCTTGTCCTTTGATTTTGTGGTCCTATCATAAGGACCTCTGTTTTATCTGGGTTCAGTCGCAGCCAACTGGCACTCATCCACTCCTGGAGCTCAGCTAGACAGCCATTTAGGGTTGTTATTGGGTTCTCAGTGCCCGGAGCAAAGGACAAGTACAGTTGTGTATCATTGGCATAGCAGTGGTAGACCAGGCCATGGTGCCTGATTATTTCACCTAGTGGTAGCATGTACAGTGGGGCAAAAAAATATTTGGACAGCCACCGATTGTGCAAGTTGACCCACTTAAAAAGATGAGAGAGGTCTGTAATTTCCATCATAGGTACACTTCAACTGTGAGAGACAGAATCTGGGGGGGAAAAAACAGGAAATCACTTTGTATGATTTTTAAACAATTTACTTGTATATTCTTGTGGAAAATAAATATTTGGACACCTACCAAGCAGCAAGATTTCTGGCTCTCACAGACCTATTACTACTTCTTTAAGAAGCTCTTCTATCCTCCACTCGTTACCTGTATTAATGGCACCTGTTTGAACTGGTTATCTGTATAAAAGACACCTGTCCACACCCTCAAACAGTCAGACTGCTACCTCTCCACCATGGCCAAGACCAGAGAGCTGTCTAAGGACACCAGGGACAAAATTGTAGAGCTGCACAAGGCTGGGATGAGCTATTCGACAATAGGCAAGCAGCTTGGTGAGAAGAGGTCAACTGTTGGTGCAATTATAAAAATTGGAAGAAATACAAGATCACTGACAATCTCCCTCGACCTGGGGCTCCATGCAAGATCTCACCACGTGGTGTATCAGTGATCTTGAGAACGGTGAGGAATCAGCCCAGAACTACACGGGGGGACCTGGTCAATGACCTCAAGAGAGCTGGGACCACAGTCACAAAAGTCATCATTAGTAACACAATACATAGTCATGGATTAAAATCCTGCAGCGCCCGAAAGGTCCCCCTGCTTAAGCCAGCACATGTCCAGGCCCATCTAAAGTTTGCCAGTGACCATCTGCATGATCCAGAGGAGGATTGGGAGAATGTAATGTGGTCAGATCAGAGCAAAATCGAACTTTTTGGTATAAACTCCACTCGCCATGTTTGGAGGGAGAAGAATGATGAATGGCATCCCAAGAACACCATACCCACTGTGAAGAATGGGGGTGGAAACATCATGCTTTGGGGCTGCTTTTCTGCAAAGGGGACAGGACGACTGATCCATATTAAGGAGAGGATGAATGGGGCCATGTATCGTGAGTTTTTGGGCATAAACCTCCTTCCCTCAGTAAGAGCATTGAATATGGAACGTGGCTCGGTCTTCCAGCATGACAATGACCCCAAACACACCGCCCGGGCAACTAAGGAGTGGCTCCGTAAGAAGCATTTCAAGGTCCTGGAGTGGCCTGGCCAGTCTCCAGACCTCAACCCAATAGAAAATCTGTGGAGGGAGTTGAAAGTCCGTGTTGTCCGGCGACAGTCCCAAAACATGACAGATCTAGAGAAGATCTGCATGGAAGAGTGGGCAAAAATACCTGCTACAGTGTGTGCAAACCTGGTCAAGAATTACAGGAAACGTTTGACCTCTGTAATTGACAACCAAGGTTAGATTACAAAGTATTGAGTTAAACTTTTTGATTGTCCAAATATTTATTTTCCGCAAGAATATACAAATAAATTGTTTAAAAATCATACAATGTGATTTCCTAGTTTTTTTTTTCTTTCAGATTCTGTCTCTCACAGTTGAAGTGTACCTATGATGGAAATTACAGACCTCTCTCATCTTTTTAAGTGGGTCAGCTTGCACAATCGGCTGTCCAAATACTTTTTTGCCCCACTGTATACTGCACAAAGCATGGGGATAGTATAAAACCTTGTGGGACGCCACATGGCAATGGCACTGATGGTGATGAGTTTACTCCAGACGATACTCTCTGTGACCTGCCTGTGAGAAATGATTTGAACCAGCTTAGGACTGTGCCATCTATATATCTATCAAGTCAATTGCATTCGGCACTCACGTTCATAACATACAGGTCGCCCGGTGCCTTCTAAAACAGTTTGCAGGTTGTAAAAATGTCCACAGGTAAGCGGCACTCACAGGTCTTGTATAAATAAACGGGTCCATCCACCCGGATTTGCTACGTTTCGGTTTTTATTCCAAACCTTCGTAAGGCATATACGAAGGTTTGGAATAAAAACCGAAACGTAGCAAATCCGGGTGGTTGGACATGTTTATATATACAAGACCCGTGAGTGCCGCTTACCTGTGGATATATATATATATATATATATATATATATATATATATATATATATATATATATATATATCATGCAGAGGTGCGGCACTCAGGCTAGAATAAAAGACGCTAGGTCGGTGGAATGGTCGTCAACGTTTCAATATATTAAATATTGTCGTCAGGATAATCAAAGATACAGAGCAGACATACCTTTTATAGGTGAACACCACATGTGAATAGAGGCATCGGGGCCAGGACAGCTCCCCCTCCCCGCTGCCGCGCTGTTCAGGTGACGTCATCAATATGAATCGTACACCTTTCAGGTGAAAATTAACCCATCACCATACCACAATTAAACTGTTAAAAATAGCGGGCATTCACAAGAACAAGCTTTTAAACATAATAGTGTACTGACACAATGTTTAGAGATAGAAACAAAAAACTCTTGTTCCAATTTGCTGTAAATACAGACAAACGGATATTTTCCTCTCACTTCATGATTAAACATATAAGGAACAACAGTATGTAAATAACTCCGGTTAATCCATTATTGTGTAACGTCAAAATTAACCTTTAACCATACATCAACTTCACATTTAAGGTAAATAACACACAGGCCTAATTTACATTATAGAGATAATCTATATATAATTTTTAGATTACGAAGTACACAGACAGCAAAAACTATCTAACCCGATATAGCATGTATCCAGAAAAAATAGGTTATTGTTACAATAACCCGCATGCTCTGGTGATATTCGGCACTCACGTTCATAACATACAGGTCGCCCGGTGCCTTCTAAAACAGCTTGCAGGTTGTATAAATGTCCACAGGTAAGCGGCACTCACGGGTCTTGTATAAATAAACGGGTCCATCTACCCGGATTTGCTACGTTTCGGTTTTTATTCCAAACCTTCGTCAGGCATATACGAAGGTTTGGAATAAAAACCGAAACGTAGGAAATCCGGGTGGTTGGACATGTTTATATATACAAGACCCGTGAGTGCCGCTTACCTGTGGATACATATAATATATATATAAATATATATATATATATATATATATATATATATATATATATATAATCCATCCTAGTACATAACCTTAAAGTGTGATGAATAGAATGTCTTAAAATACTTTCATTATAATGGTTTTATTTTATGTTTTATATGCTGTCAGGAGCTGTGTCTTCCATGTTTTGGGTTGATGCTGAGCTGGGAAGTGACATATATCTGGATGGTAAGCAACAAATGGTGGAACTGTAGTTGGCAAAAGATAATATAACTGTATGCAGAAGTGTATTGGGGACTAAAAGCTGCTTTTGAAAAATTTCTGGAAGTGGCATCACATGGGTGGCACCAAATAAATTGTAGGTGGAGTGAACACCCTAACTGCTACCTAACCCTAACCCCACCCTATCCGGTGTGAGCGGGAGGCTGGGGCTTGAGGTGCTGCAGATGGTGGGCAAATTTGAAGCTGTGTGGGAAAAAAGACTGGCGAGTTGGAACTGGTGGGGGGAGTTGATTGAGGGTAGAGAGCAGCAGTGGGGAATTTACCTGGGGGATGAGGATGTCAAGGGTGCCGCGGATGGGGTGTTGGAGTTGTGAGGGTGGGTAAATCAGGAAAGTAGAACGGGTGGGTAAATCAGGAAAGTAGAACCTCTGGGGTGGGGGAGACGTGGATCAGGGAATGGTTTGGAACTGTGAGAGAAGTGAGCAGGAGACGAGAGCGTGTGGGGGAGGGGGTTGGGGTACCGCATATAGTGGGTGTTTGGTGCTGTGTGGGGGGAGAGGGCGGGAAAGAGGAACCAAGGATGGAGAGAATAGGAAAGAATAAGAAAGTGGGGGAGAATGTTAGGTAGGAGAGGGACGGTTCTTATCCTGGTTTAAGCAGGAGCTTACCACTCACCACTATCTATAGGGGCTGCTACAGAGGTTCTTTCATACAGTACATTCCTGTACTGCTGCGGCTTTGCTGCATATCTTCTGTCTGGGTTCCAGGAACTGGTGACAGGAGGAGCTCTGTATCATGAGAGAACAGCCTATTCTCATGGTTTCAAAAGCTCTTCCAAGCTGCGGACCTCTGACAGGCTGCCAGTGCCTGACAGAAAGAATGATGAGTGATATGCTATTGGCGGTGGGGCCGTATGCAGCCTTTGGCCCAACAACCCAGTCGGCCTCTCTGGAAACTTCCCGGTGACTGTAACAGCCAATCCTCCCTTGACTGTATGTTATATGTCCTGTTCCATAAATGGTAGTAGGTTACAGGTACACCACAATGTCAGGTCAGAGGTAAACTTCACTGTGATTGTGGCATAAAAAGTTTTTTGTATTATTTTTTGTTTTTATTTTTTCTTTATAGATAACACTACCATCCTGCACAGTTAGTACTTCAAGCAACATTATGTTCTTTACTTAAAAACACAACAGATTCTCTTTTACTTCCCATTATTTTTTATTATATCACTAATGTTTTTTCTCTGACGTCCTAGTGGATGCTGGGGACTCCGTAAGGACCATGGGGAATAGACGGGCTCCGCAGGAGACTGGGCACTCTAAAAGAAAGATTAGGTACTATCTGGTGTGCACTGGCTCCTCCCTCTATGCCCCTCCTCCAGACCTCAGTTAGAATCTGTGCCCGGCCAGAGCTGGGTGCTCCTAGTGGGCTCTCCTGAGCCTGCTAGTAAAGAAAGTAATGTTAGGTTTTTTATTTTCAGTGAGATCTGCTGGCAACAGACTCACTGCTACGTGGGACCGAGGGGAGAGAAGCAAACGTACCTGTTCACAGCTAGGTTGCGCTTCTTAGGCTACTGGACACCATTAGCTCCAGAGGGTTCGAACACAGGCAAAGGTCCTCGGTCGTCCGTTCCCGGAGCCGCGCCGCCGTCCCCCTCGCAGAGCCAGAAGATCAGAAGTTGGTGATGAAATCGGCGGCTGAAGACTCCTGTCTGCATTAAGGTAGCGCCATTGCTCCCACTGCACACCACACACTCCGGTCACTGTAGGATGCAGGGCGCTGGGGGGCGCCCTGGGCAGCAATTAGAATACCTTTGGCATAAAAAAGACACATAATACAGTCTGTGGCTGTATATGTGTAAAACCCCCGCCATTTTTTAGTCAGAAACAGCGGGACAGAAGCCCGCCGCTGAGGGGGCGGTCCCTTCTTCCTCAGCACACCAGCGCCATTTCTCTTTACAGCTCCGCTGGAAGGACGCTCCCCAGGCTCTCCCCTGCAGTCTCCTGGCACTAAGAGGGTAAAAAGAGAGGGGGGGCACATACATTTAGGCAAAAGGTGTATTGATACAGCAGCTATTGGGAAAAATTCACTTCTGGTAGTGTGTATCCCTGTGTATATAGCGCTGTGGTGTGTGCTGGCATACTCTTTCTCTGTCTCCCCATAGACCTTGTGGGGTCCTGTCCTCAGTCAGAGCATTCCCTGTGTGTGTGCTGTGTGTCGGTACGGCTGTGTCGACATGTTTGATGAGGAGGGTTACGTGGAGGCCGAGCAAGTGCAGATAAATGTGGTGTCGGTGCCGACACCTGATTGGATGGATATGTGGAAGGTCTTAAATGACAATGTAAACTCATTACATAAGAGATTTGATTATGTTGCTGCCGGGGGACAGCCGGGCTCTCAACCCGGGCCTGCCCAGGCGCCTCAGAGGCCGTCAGCGTCTCAAAAACGCCCACTATCTCAGTTGGTTGACACAGATGTCGACACGGAGTCCGACTCCAGCGTCGACGAGGATGAGGCACTATTGCAGCCCAAAATGACTAAGGCCATCCGATACATGATTATTGCAATGAAAAATGTATTACACATTTCAGAGGCTGACCCTGTCCCTGACAAGAGGGTAAATATGTTTGGGGAGAAAAAGCAGCCAGTGACTTTCCCCCCGTCACATGAATTAAAAGAGTTATGTGAAGAAGCGTGGTCTTCCCCTGATAAGAAAGTGGTGATTCCCAAGAGAATACTAATGGCGTACCCTTTCCCGCCAACGGATAGGTTACGCTGGGAATCCTCCCCTAGGGTTGACAAGGCCCTGACGCGCTTATCTAAAAGAGTGGCCCTGCCGTCTCAGGATACGGCCGCCCTAAAGGAACCTGCGGATAGGAAGCAGGAAGGTATCTTGAAGTCTGTGTATACACACTCTGGTACTCTACTGAGACCGGCTATTGCTTCAGCTTGGATGTGCAGTGCTGTTGCAGCATGGACAGATACTCTGTCAGAGGGGTTGGATACCCTGGACAGGGATACCGTATTGCTAACACTTAGCCATATTAAAGATGTCGTCTTATATATGCGGGATGCCCAGAGGGACATTTGCCTGCTGGGCTCTCGAATAAATGCAATGTCCATTTCTGCCAGGAGGGTCTTATGGACTCGGCAATGGACAGGGGATGCCGACTCTAAAAAACACATGGAGGTTTTGCCTTATAAGGGTGAGTAATTGTTTGGGGACGGTCTCTCGGGCCTCGTATCCACAGCGACAGCTGGAAAGTCGACTTTCTTGCCACAGGTTTCCTCACAGCCTAAGAAAGCAACGTATTACCAAATGCAGTCCTTTCGTTCTCAAAAAAGCGAGGGAGTCAGAGGTGCATCCTTTCTTGCCAGAGGCAGGGGTAGAGGAAAGAAGCTGCACCATGCAGCCAGTTCTCAGGAACAAAAGTCCTCCCCTGCTTCCACTAAGTCCACCGCATGACGCTGGGGCTCCACAGGCGGAGCCAGGAGCGGTGGGGGCGCGTCTCCGAAATTTCTGCAACCAGTGGGTTCGCTCACAAGTGGATCCTTGGGCTATACAAATTGTATCTCAGGGATACAAGCTGAAATTCGAAGTGACGCCCCCTCACCATTACCTAAAATCCGCCTTGCCAGCTTCTCCCACGGGAAGGGAGATAGTCCTGACGGCTATTCACAAGCTGTACCTCCAGCAAGTGATAATAATGGTACCCCCCCTTCAGCGGGGAAGGGGTTACTATTCCACACTGTTTGTGGTACCGAAACCGGACGGTTCGGTAAGACCCATTCTAAATTTAAAATCCTTGAACATTTACATGAAAAAGTTCAAGTTCAAAATGGAATCGCTCAGAGCGGTCATTGCCAGCCTGGTAGAAGGGAGATTTTATGGTATCTCTGGACATCAAGGATGCGTACTTGCATGTCCCCATTTATCCACCTCACCAGGAGTACCTCAGGTTTGTGCTACAGGACTGTCATTACCAATTCCAGACGTTGTCGTTGGGTCTATCCACGGCACCGAGAGTCTTTACCAAGGTAATGGCGGAGATGATGGTACTTCTCCGGAAGCAAGGAGTTACAGTTATCCCGTACTTGGACGATCTCCTCATAAAGGCGAGGTCCAGAGCGCAGTTGTTGGTCAGCGTAGCGCACTCTCAGGAAGTGTTGCTACGGCACGGCTGGATTCTGAATATTCCAAAGTCGCAGCTGATTCCTACGACGCGTCTGCCCTTCCTGGGCATGATTCTGGGCACAGAACAGAAGAAGGTATTTCTCCCGGAGGAGAAGGCTCAGGAGTTAGTGACCATGGTCAGGGATCTCCTGAAACCAAAGCAGGTGTCGGTGCATCACTGCACGCGAGTCCTGGGAAAGATGGTAGCGTCATACGAAGCCATTCCTTTCGGCAGGTTCCATGCCAGGATCTTTCAGTGGGATCTGTTGGACAAGTGGTCCGGATCGCATCTTCAAATGCATCGGCTGATCGCCCTGTCCCCGAGGGCCAGGGTGTCTCTTCTATGGTGGCTGCAGAGTGCTCATCTTCTCGAGGGCCGCAGGTTCGGCGTACAGGACTGGGTCCTGGTGACCATGGATGCAAGCCTCCGCGGATGGGGGGCAGTCACTCAGGGAAGAAACTTCCAGGGGCTGTGGTCAAGTCAGGAGACTCGTCTCCACATAAACATACTGGAATTAAGGGCCATATACAACGCCCTGAGTCAAGCGGAGCCCCTGCTTCGAGACCAACCAGTGCTGATTCAGTCAGACATCACGGCAGTCGCCCATGTAAACCGACAGGGCGGCACAAGAAGCAGGGTGGCGATGGCGGAAGCCACAAGGATTCTTCGTTGGGCGGAGAATCACGTACAAGCACTGTCAGCAGTGTTCATTCCGGGAGTGGACAACTGGGAAGCAGACTTCCTCAGCAGGCACGACCTCCACCCGGGAGAGTGGGGACTTCATCAAGAAGTCTTCGAGCAGATTGCAAATCGGTGGGAATGGCCACAGGTGGACATAATGGCGTCCCGCCTTAACAAAAAGCTAAAAAAATATTGCGCCAGGTCAAGGGACCCTCAGGCGATAGCTGTGGATGCACTGGTAACTCCGTGGGTGTTCCAGTCGGTATATGTGTTTCCTCCTCTTCCTCTCATACACAAGGTACTGAGAATAGTAAGAAAAAGAGGAGTGAGAACGATACTCATTGTTCCGGATTGGCCAAGAAGGACTTGGTACCCAGAACTTCAAGAGATGGTCACAGAGGACCCATGGCCTCTGCCTCTCAGACAGGACCTGTTGCAACAGGGGCCCTGTCTGTTCCAAGACTTACCGCGGCTGCGTTTGACGGCATGGCGGTTGAACGCCGGATCCTAGCGGAAGTATACCGGATGAAGTAATTCCTACGCTGATAAGAGCTAGGAAGGATGTGACAGCAAAGCATTATCACCGCATATGGCGGAAATATGTTGCTTGGTGTGAGGCCAGGAAGGCCCCTACAGAGGACTTCCAGTTGGGTCGTTTTCTGCATTTCCTACAGTCATGTGTGACTATGGGCCTCAAATTAGGGTCCATAAAGGTTCAGATCTCGGCCCTATCCGTTTTCTTTCAAAAAGAGCTGGCTTCACTGCCTGAGGTTCAGACGTTTGTAAAGGGAGTGCTGCATATTCAGCCTCCTTTTGTGCCACCAGTGGCACCTTGGGATCTTAACGTTGTGTTGGATTTCCTGAAATCCCACTGGTTTGAGCCACTTAAGACCGTGGAGCTAAAATATCTCACGTGGAAAGTGGTCATGCTATTGGCCTTAGCTTCGGCTAGGCGTGTGTCAGAATTGGCGGCTTTGTCATGTAAAAGCCCCTATCTGATCTTCCATATGGACAGGGCAGAATTGAGGACTCGTCCCCAATTTCTCCCTAAGGTGGTATCATCGTTTCATTTGAACCAACCTATTGTGGTGCCTGCGGCTACTAGGGACTTGGAGGATTCCAAGTTGCTGGACGTAGTCCGGGCTTTGAAAATTTCCAGAACGGCGGGAGTCAGAAAGTCTGACTCGCTGTTTATTCTGTATGCAGCCAACAAGGTTGGCGCTCCTGCTTCGAAGCAGACTGTTGCTCGCTGGATCTGTAGCACAATTCAGCTGGCTCACTCTGCGGCTGGATTGCCGCATCCAAAATCAGTAAAAGCCCATTCCACAAGGAAGGTGGGCTCTTCTTGGGCGGCTGCCCGAGGGGTCTCGGCTTTACAGCTTTGCCGAGCTGCTACTTGGTCGGGTTCAAACACATTTGCTAAGTTCTACAAGTTTGATACCCTGGCTGAGGAGGACCTTGAGTTTGCTCATTCGGTGCTGCAGAGTCGTCCGCACTCTCCCGCCCGTTTGGGAGCTTTGGTATAATCCCCATGGTCCTTACGGAGTCCCCAGCATCCACTACGACGTCAGAGAAAATAAGAATTTACTCACCGGTAATTCTATTTCTCGTAGTCCGTAGTGGATGCTGGGCGCCCGTCCCAAGTGAGGACTTCTTCTGCAATACGTGTATATAGTTATTGCTTACTAAAGGGTTATTGTTATGAGCCATCCGTTGATTGAGGCTCAGTTGTTGTTCATACTGTTAACTGGGTATGGTTATCACAAGTTATACGGTGTGATTGGTGTGGCTGGTATGAGTCTTACCCTGGATTCCAAATCCTTTCCTTGTAGTGTCAGCTCTTCCGGGCACAGTTTCCCTAACTGAGGTCTGGAGGAGGGGCATAGAGGGAGGAGCCAGTACACAACAGATAGTACCTAATCTTTCTTTTAGAGTGCCCAGTCTCCTGCGGAGCCCGTCTATTCCCCATGGTCCTTACGGAGTCCCTAGCATCCACTACGGACTACGAGAAATAGAATTACCGGTGAGTAAATTCTTATTTTTTTTAACGGTTGAGTTCAGGTGACCGGCGGTCTCACAATACTGATGCCGTGATCCTGGGTTTTAGATGGCCAGGGTAGGGGGAAGAGGGGGGGGGGGGGTAGAACTGAAGCCCCTTGTGGGATTGGTGGCTCGCTGCCCTCACCACAGGTTCTATTTCCACTCTATGGGTGTCCAACGAGAGGGAATAGTCCCTGTTGCCGACTGGCGGACTGTTCAATGTTCGGGATCCCGGCGTCTGTATAGTGACCGGCGGTCTCCCAACCACCGGCCACATAACCGCATCCCGTTTTTTAATATATGTTTGTACAAAATGCAGGAAAATGAGAGAACCTCAAGATGCAAATCATAAAGTGTACAACCAGGGATGAAGATGAGGTTTATGGCACACGGGACAAAGACTAATCTCATCCACTATGTCTCGCCAGCCTTATCCCCCTTCCCATGTCTCGTAGACTCATGTCCCCCATGTCTTTCTGCCTCATTCCCTCCTACCCCCCCTCTCCCCCCCGTGTCTCTCAACCTCACCCCTCCGCCTTGGGTGTTTCCTGCAAACCTCCCTATGTCTCCCCAGCATATTCCCCTATGTCTCCCTCTTCTGAAGAGAAGCGTGTTTTTTTAGTACATCAATAAGCTAATACTGTGTGTGCTATGATCTGCCTGTTCATTACTGTATATTTCTCTGACGTCCTAGTGGATGCTGGGGACTCCGTAAGGACCATGGGGAATAGCGGCTCCGCAGGAGACTGGGCACAAAAGTAAAGCTTTAGAACTACCTGGTGTGCACTGGCTCCTCCCCCTATGACCCTCCTCCAAGCCTCAGATTTTTGTGCCCGAACGAGAAGGGTGCACACTAGGTGGCTCTCCTGAGCTGCTTAGTGAAAAGCGAACTCACCTGCGTGCAGAGTGGATTGGGCTTCTTAGGCTACTGGACATTAGCTCCAGAGGGACCGATCACAGGCCCAGCCATGGATAGGTCCCAGAGCCGCGCCGCCGGCCCCCTTACAGAGCCAGAAGACAGAAGAGGTCCGGAAAATCGGCGGCAGAAGACGTCCTGTCTTCAACAAGGTAGCGCACAGCACTGCAGCTGTGCGCCATTGCTCTCAGCACACTTCACACTCCGGTCACTGAGGGTGCAGGGCGCTGGGGGGGGCGCCCTGAGACGCAATAAAAACACCTTGGATGGCAAAAAATGCATCACATATAGCTCCTGGGCTATATGGATGAATTTAACCCCTGCCAGAATACACAGAAAAACGGGAGATAAGGCCGCAGAGAAGGGGGCGGAGCCTATCTCCTCAGCACACTGGCGCCATTTTCCCTCACAGCTCCGTTGGAGGGAAGCTCCCTGGCTCTCCCCTGCAGTCACTACACTACAGAAAGGGTTAAAAAAGAGAGGGGGGCACTAATTACGCGCAGTATTAAAAATACAGCAGCTATAAGGGGAAAAACACTTATATAAGGTTATCCCTGTATATATATAGCGCTCTGGTGTGTGCTGGCAAACTCTCCCTCTGTCTCCCCAAAGGGCTAGTGGGGTCCTGTCCTCTATCAGAGCATTCCCTGTGTGTGTGCTGTGTGTCGGTACGTTTGTGTCGACATGTATGAGGAGAAAAATGATGTGGAGACGGAGCAGATTGCCTGTAATAGTGATGTCACCCCCTAGGGGGTCGACACCTGAGTGGATGAACTGTTGGAAGGAATTACGTGACAGTGTCAGCTCTGTATAAAAGACAGTGGTTGACATGAGACAGCCGGCTACTCAGCTTGTGCCTGTCCAGACGTCTCATAGGCCGTCAGGGGCTCTAAAGCGCCCGTTACCTCAGATGGCAGATATAGACGCCGACACGGATACTGACTCCAGTGTCGACGGTGAAGAGACAAATGTGACTTCCAGTAGGGCCACACGTTACATGTTTGAGGCAATGAAAAATGTTTTACACATTTCTGATAATACGAGTACCACCAAAAAGGGGTATTATGTTCGGTGAGGAAAAACTACCTGTAGTTTTCCTGAATCTGAGAAATTAAATGAGATGTGTGATGATGCGTGGGTTTCCCCCGATAACAACTGATAATTTCTAAAATGTTATTGGCATTATATCCTTTCCCGCCAGAGGTTAGGGTTCGTTGGGAAACACCCCCTAGGGTGGATAAACCGCTCACACGCTTGTAAGAACAAGGGCTCTACCCTCTCCTGAGATGGCCGCCCTTAAGGATCCTGCTGATAGAAAGCAGGAGGGTATCCTAAAATGTATTTACACACATACTGGTGTTATACTGCGACCAGCAATCGCCTCAGCCTGGATGTGCAGTGCTGGGTTGGCGTGGTCGGATTCCCTGACTGAAAATATTGATACCCTAGATAGGGACAGTATATTATTGCCTATAGAGCATTTAAAAGATGCATTTCTATATATGCGTGATGCACAGCGGAATATTTGCCGACTGGCATCAAGTCTAAGTGCGTTGTCCATTTCTGCCAGTAGAGGGTTATGGACACGACAGTGGTCAGGTGATGCGGATTCCAAACGGCATTTGGAAGTATTGCCTTATTAAGGGGAGGAGTTATTTGGGGTCGGTCTTTCAGACCTGGTGGCCACGGCAACAGCTGGGAAATCCACGTTTGTACCCCAGGTCGCCTCTCAACATAAGAAGACGCCGTATTATCAGGCGCAGTCTTTTCGTGGGCAAGCGGGCAAAAGGTTCCTCATTTCTGCCCCGTGACAGAGGGAGAGGAAAAAGGCTGCAGAAATCAGCCAGTTCCCAGGAACAGAAGCCCTCTCCCGCCTCTGCCAAGCCCTCAGTATGACGCTGGGGCTTTACAAGCAGAATCAGGCACGGTGGGGGCCCGTCTCAATGAATTTCAGCGCGCAGTGGGCTCACTCGCAAGTAGACCCCTGGATCCTTCAGGTGATATCTCAGGGGTACAAATTGGAATTTGAGACGTCTCCCCCTCGCCGTTTCCTAAAGTCGGCTTTACCGATGTCTCCTTCTGACAGGGAGGCAGTTTTGGAAGCCATTCACAAGCTGTATTCTCAGCAGGTGATAATCAAGGTACCCCTCCTGCAACAGGGAACGGGGTATTATTCCACACTGTTGTGGTACCGAAGCCGGACGGCTCGGTGAGACCGATTCTAAATCTAAAATCTTGAACACTTACATACGGAGGTTCAAATTCAAGATTGAGTCACTCAGAGCAGTGATTGCGAACCTGGAAGAAGGGGACTACATGATGTCTCGGGACATCAAGGATGCTTACCTTCATGTCCCAATTTACCCTTCTCACCAAGGGTACCTCAGGTTTATGGTACAGAACTGTCGCTATCAGTTTCAGACGCTGCCGTATGGATGGTCCACGGCACCCCGGGTCTTTTACCAAGGTAATGGCCGAAATGATGATACTCCTTCGAAGGAAGGGAATTTTAGTTATCCCTTACTTGGACGATTCCCTGATAAGGGTAAGATCCAGGGAACAGTTGGAGGTCGGTGTAGCACTATCTCAGGTAGTGTTGCGGCAGCACGATTGGATTCTCAATATTCCAAAATCGCAGCTGATTCCGACGACTCGTCGTCTGTTCCTAGGGATGATCCTGGACACAGTCCAGAAAAAGGTGTTTCTCCCGGAGGAGAAAGTCAGGGAGTTATCCGAGCTAGTCGGGAACCTCCTATAACCGAGCCAAGTCTCAGTACATCAATGAAAGGGTTCTGGGAAAAATGGTGGCTTCCTACGAAGCAATCCCATTCGGCAGATTCCACGCAAGAACTTTCCAGTGGGACCTGCTGGACAAATGGTCCGGGTCGCATCTTCAGATGCATCAGCGGATAACCCTGTCACCAAGCACAAGGGTGTCTCTCCTGTGGTGGTTGCAGAGTGCTCATCTTCTAGAGGGCCGCAGATTCGACATTCAGGACTGGGTCCTGGTGACCACGGATGCCAGCCTGCGAGGCTGGGGAGCAGTCACACAGGGAAGGAATTTCCAGAGCTTATGGTCAAGCCTGGAGACATCACTTCACATAAATATCCTGAAGCTAAGGGCCATTTACAATGCTCTAAGCTCAGCAAGACCTCTGCTTCAAGGTCACCCGGAGTTGATCCATTCGGACAACATCACGGCAGTCACCCACGTAAACAGACAGGGTGACACAAGAAGCAGGAGGGCAATGGCAGAAGCTGCAAGGATTCTTCGCTGGGCGGAAAATCATGTGATAGCACTGTCAGCAAGTGGGGACTTCACCCAGAAGTCTTCCACATGTTTATAAAACTCGACAAGTATTGCGCCGGGTCAAGGGACCCTCCGGCAATAGCTGTAGACGCTCTGGTAACACAGTGGGTGTACCAGTCAGTGTATGTGTTCCCTCCTCTGCCTCTCATACCCAAGGTACTGAGAATTATAAGATGGAGAGGAGTAAGCACTATATTCGGGCTCCGGATTGGCCAAGAAGGACTTGGTAACCGGAACTTCAAGAGATGCTCACGGAGGATCCGTGGCCTCTACCTCTAAGAAGGGACCTGCTCCAGCAAGGACCTTGTCTGTTCCAAGACTTACCGCGACTGCGTTTGACGGCATGGCGGTTGAACGCCGGATCCTGAAGGAGAAAGGCATTCCGGATGAAGTCATTCCTATCCTGATCAAAGCCAGGAAAGATATAACCGCAAAACATTATCACCGCATTTGGCGAAAATATGTTGCGTGGTGCGAGGCCAGTAAGGCCCCGACGGAGGAATTTTCAACTAGGTCGATTCCTACATTTCCTGCAAACAGGAGTGTCTATGGGCCTGAAATGGGGGTCCATTAAGGTTCAAATTTCGGCCCTGTCAATTTTCTTCCAAAAAGAACTAGCTTCAGTCCCTGAAGTTCAGACGTTTGTGAAAGGGGTACTGTATATACAGCCTCCTTTTGTGCCTCCAGTGGCACCTTGGGATCTAAATGTAGTTTTTGGGTTCCAAAAGTCACATTGGTTTGAACCACTTAAATATGTGGAGTTAAAATATCTCACATGGAAAGTGATCATGCTGTTGGCCCTGGCCTGGGCCAGGTGCGTGTCAGAATTGGCGGCTTTATCCTGTAAAAGCCCTCATCTGATTTTCCATTCGGACAGGGCGGAATTGAGGACTTGTCCTCAGTTTCTCCCTAAGGTGGTTTTCAGCGTTTCACCTGAATCAACCTATTGTGGTGCCTGCGGCTACTAGGGACTTGGAGGACTCCAAGTTGCTAGACGTTGTCAGGGCCCTGGAAATATAGGTTTCCAGGACGGCTGGAGTCAGAAAATCTGACTCGTTGTTTATTCTGTATGCACCCAACAAGCTGGGTGCTCCTGCTTCTAAGCAGACTATTGCTCGTTGGATTTGTAGTACAATTCAGCTTGCACATTCTGTGGCAGGCCTGCCACAGACAAAATCTGTAAAAGCCCATTCCACAAGGAAGGTGGGCTCATCTTGGGCGGCTGCCCGAGGGGTCTCGGCTTTACAACTTTGCCGAGCAGCTACTTGGTCAGGAGCAAATACGTTTGTAAAATTCTACAAATTTGATACCCTGGCTGAGGAGGACCTGGAGTTCTCTCATTTGGTGCTACAGAGTCATCCGCACTCTCCCGCCCGTTTGGGAGCTTTGGTATAATCCCCATGGTCCTTACGGAGTCCCCAGCATCCACTAGGACGTCAGAGAAAATAAGAATTTACTTACCGATAATTCTATTTCTCGTAGTCCGTAGTGGATGCTGGGCGCCCATCCCAAGTACGGATTGTCTGCAATACTGGTACATAGTTATTGTTACCAAAAAAAATCGGGTTATTGCTGTAGTGAGCCATCTTTTCTAGAGGCTCCTCTGTTATCATGCTGTTAACTGGGTTTAGATCACAAGTTATATGGCGTGATTGGTGTGGCTGGTATGAGTCTTACCCGGGATTCAAAATCCTTCCTTATTGTGTACGCTCGTCCGGGCACAGTATCCTAACTGAGGCTTGGAGGAGGGTCATAGGGGGAGGAACCAGTGCACACCAGGTAGTTCTAAAGCTTTACTTTTGTGCCCAGTCTCCTGCGGAGCCGCTATTCCCCATGGTCCTTACGGAGTCCCCAGCATCCACTACGGACTACGAGAAATAGAATTATCGGTAAGTAAATTCTTATTTTTTGCATATGCATGCCATTGCCTACAGGATTGTTATGTGTTATACTGAGCTCACATGATCCAACATCAGAGTATCTGTCTTATGAACCTCAAGTAACACTGGAATCTAGACGTTGACCTTTACATTAAAAACAATGAATATCTAGGTTTTATTTGTGCTATTTAGTGCACACTCTACTTTAATGGAGCCTAAGCTATTTTAAATACAGTATATGCTTTTTCTTTTTTTTTTAATTAATTATCTGTATATAGTATTTGTGATTTTAAACTACTACACTGCTTTACAACTATTTATACTTTCCCCAGGCATCGTATCATTGGTTGATGCCAAATATGCATTGCAAGTAAGTACCTAATTCTAAGTTTTGCATTACGCAATAATGGAATTACATGCACAATTATGCCGGAAAAAACAATCAATGTAATAGCGATAATGCTTTTCATCTAATGAAAAGATTTTTTCTTTATCGAAACAAAATAATCAGAATACACATAAATCACACAGACAGTACAGTTACATAAGAAGTACAATGTGTGGCATGGGCACCAGGGCAGCAGACACAAAAAACAATCGTATTTCTTTTTCTTTATTGGTTGGTCATTCCAATATAAATCATTGGCACAGATTTTTATGTGGCCTCAACCTCTCTGAAAACCACATAACTTTATATGAAGAATGTGCATATAGAAGGTAGCCATTTTAAATTATGTAAATGTGAATGCTTTTGAATGAGGTTTACCATCAATCGTAGAAAAGGCAAGCGCCTAAATATATAACTGCTAAATGTTGAACAGTGTTGAACAAATATATAAAATGTTTGGTCTGTGTTGCTTCCCAGTTGGTGCATTTGTGTCAGTAAACCCATGTGTAAGTCTAAACTGCGGCATCTAATATTCTGTTTATATTCTGACAAAGCAAAAAGAGATATTCAGAGTCAGTATATATAAAACGTGTCTTGTATTCTGTGTAGTATGAATACCTCAGCACCATCTGTCAAAGAACCGTTCACTTACCCTCCGGATTTCTAATGTTACTTATTGTTCTAACTGTTTTGGTGGGTTTAGGTTTAAACTGTAACTTTTATTTATTATATTTAATAAATTCTCTTATGTCCATCCTCCCTTTCTGTTCCTTTTTGCTTTTACCCCATTTTATGCACACTGGTGCATTTCTTGACATTCCGGACTACAATAAGTCATATGGCTGTTTGGTAAATAATGCCAAAAAGTAAAAACAATATAAGTAACAAATAAGTCTTAAAAGAGGAACATCTTTGTCATGCCCTCAAAACCTTTCAGATTCTGTAACCATCCATCAGCACTAAATTGGAATTCTGTCATCATAATAGAACTCCTGAGAGCTCGGCTGTTACGGAGAGGAGTAACTTTTCACTTTCCTGCAGTACATTCGCTAGCTTGTTCAATTTCCTTGCCTGCAAGCCTTGACCTCAATAGCTGGATATCGCTGGCTTCCTTTCAAGCCAGTACACGCAGTGACAGTAGAACAATAGGGAGCAATTTAAAGAGTGTCATGCCTGGCAGACCTGGATCACCACAGGCCACTCCAAGAGACGTTGCTGTGTCGCCACACTGCTAAATTGAAACTGAAGTGGTAATTGATATCATGGGCGATCACTCTAATGGGTCTGTCACCCAGGGATCTCAAATATTTATTTTTTCATCATGGACAAATGATTGGATGATATGACATGACAGGTGTCTGCTCGCTGGGCCTGGCATGTCCACTCTCAGCATTGTTTGTTTCTTCCGTGGGTAAAAGCCATATAATAGTTTATTGCAGGAATGGATTTAGGTATAGAACGGCTTAGAAGAGGAATAGGGAAAGTGTCCCCTACAAAGAGGATAAGAATGTTCATTTGACAGCATGTGTGTAAGCACAGTCACACACTATACACTTGCAACTACTACATACACACACTGTGCTAAGATTACACTCACATGTTCACTAGTTCAAACATTCTGTCACACTAACGCTCTATCCTTCCCTTTCTCTACCACGTCTGCTGATTTATACACATGCACAACTTTCTCATCGGCCATTCACTTGTGTTGCATCATTTGTTCTTGTTCGCTGTGATATAAATGTTGCACTGCTGGTGTAGCAGATTAAAAATGTAGAGAGATTAAGGCAGGGTACACATCGGAACAATGTGTATTGCAGCCGACCCGATGCCTGACTGAAGGATTTATCTGCTGAACACACTGCCCGAACCGGTGTACAACTGTGCAAAAAACCCTTCCATCCTGCATTCCCCTGCATGCTGTTGTCAGCGGGATTGGCCCAACTGACGTGCTGCAGATCAGATGGGACAACCGCGCTGACAACGCACCTAAATGAGCGATTGAGGGTACACACTATGCAATCTGGGCGATATGATGCAGTTTGCCTCAAAACTCTATTTCTCTAACGTCCTAGTGGATGCTGGGGACTCCGTAAGGACCATGGGGATAGACGGGCTCCGCAGGAGACAGGGCACTTTAAGAAAGAATTTGGATACTGGTGTGCTCTGGCTCCTCCCTCTATGTCCCTCCTCCAGACCTCAGTTTGAATCTGTGCCCGGACGAGCTGGGTGCTACTTAGTGAGCTCTCCTGAGCTTGCTAGAAAGAAAGTATTTTGTTAGGTTTTTTTATTTTCCGAGAGATCTGCTGGCAACAGACTCTCTGCTACGTGGGACAGAGGGGAGAGAAGCAGCCCTACTCACCGAAGATAGGTCCTGCTTCTTAGGCTTCTGGACACCATTAGCTCCAGAGGGATCGTACACAGGATCGCACCCTTGGTCGTCCGATCCTGGAGCCGCGCCGCCGTCCCCCTCGCAGAGTCAGAAGTCAGAAGCCGGTGTCTGAAGCAAGAAGACGTCAAAATCGGCGGCAGAAGACTCCAGTCTTCATATGAGGTAGCGCACAGCACTGCAGCTGTGCGCCATTGCTCCCACACTAACCCACACACTCCGGTCACTGTAGGGTGCAGGGCGCAGGGGGGGACGCCCTGGGCAGCAATTAAGAACCTCTTGGCAAAAAAGCAGCATATATACAGTTGGGCACTGTATATATGCATGGGCCCCCGCCATATTTTTACACATAAACGCGGGACAGAAGCCCACCGCTGAGGGGGCGGGGCTTCTTCCTCAGCACTCACCAGCGCCATTTTCTCTCCACAGCTCCGCTGAGAGGAAGCTCCCCAGGCACTCCCCTGCAGAATCACGGTAGAAGAGAGTAAAAAGAGAGGGGGGGCACATAAATTTGGCGCAAAAACAATATATACAGCAGCTACTGGGTTAACACTAAGTTACTGTGTGACTCCTGGGACATATAGCGCTGGGGTGTGTGCTGGCATACTCTCTCTCTGTCTCTCCAAAGGGCCTTGTGGGGGAACTGTCTTCAAAAAGAGCATCCCCTGTGTGTGTGGTGTGTCGGTACGCTTTTGTCGGCATGTTTGACGAGGAAGGCTATGTGGAAGCAGAGCGGGAGCAAATGAATGTGGGGTCGCCGCCGACACCCGATTGGATGGATATGTGGAAGGTTTTAAATGATAATGTTACTTCCTTGCATAAAAGGTTGGATAAAGCAGAAGCCTTGGGACAGCCGGGGTCTCAACCCATGCCTGATCCTATGTCGCAGAGGCCGTCAGGGTCTCAGAAGCGCCCACTATCCCAAAATGTTGACAAAGATGTCGACACGGATTCTGATTCCAGTGTCGATGGCGATGGTGCAAAGTTACAGCCTAAAATGGCTAAAGCCATCCGTTACATGATTATAGCAATGAAGGATGTGTTGCACATCACAGAGGAAACCCCAGTCCCTGACAAGAGGGTTTATATGTATGGGGAAAAAAGGCAAGAGGTGACCTTTCCCCCTTCACATGAGTTAAATGAGTTAAGTGAAAAGGCTTGGGAATCTCCAGATAGAAAACTGCAGATTTCCAACGGATGCTTATGGCGTATCCTTTCCCGCCAACGGACAGGTTACGCTGGGAATCCTCCCCTAGGGTAGACAAAGCTTTAACACGCTTATCCAAGAGGGTAGCCCTGCCGTCACAGGATACGGCCACCCTAAAAGATGCTGCGGATAGAAAGCAGGAGGGTATCCTGAAGTCCATTTATACACATTCAGGTACCCTACTAAGACCGGCGATTGCGTCGGCCTGGATGTGTAGTGCGGAAGCAGCATGGACAGATACCTTATCTGAGGAACTTGATACCTTGGACAAGGATACTATAGTACTGACCCTGGGGCATATAAAAGACGCTGTCCTATATATGAGAGATGCCCAAAGAGACATTAGCCTACTGGGCTCTAGAATAAATGCAATGTCGATTTCTGCCAGAAGGGTCCTGTGGACTCTGCAATGGACAGGCGATGCCGACTCAAAAAGGCACATGGAGGTTTTGCCTTACAAGGGTGAGGAATTGTTTGGGGACGGTCTCTCAGACCTGATCTCCACAGCTACGGCTGGAAAGTCAAATTTTTTGCCATATATTCCCTCACAACCTAAGAAAGCACCGTATTACCAAATGCAGTCCTTTCGATCACAAAGAGGCAAGAAAGTACGAGGTGCGTTTTTTCTTGCCAGAGGCAGGGGTAGAGGAAAGAAACTGCACAATACAGCTAGTTCCCAGGAACAGAAGTCCTCCCCGGCTTCCACTAAATCCACCGCATGACGCTGGGGGCTCCACAGGCGGAGCTAGGCCCGGTGGGGGCGCATCTCCGAATTTTCAGCCACATGTGGGTTCACTCCCAGGTGGATCCCTGGGCTATAGAGATTGTGTCTCAGGGATACAAGCTGGAATTCGAAGAGATGCCCCCTCACCGTTACCTCAAATCGGCCCTGCCAGCTTCCCCCTTAGAGAGGGAAATAGTGTTAGCAGCAATTCACAAATTGTATCTTCAGCAGGTGGTGGTAAAGGTTCCCCTCCTTCAACAGGGAAGGGGTTACTATTCAACCATGTTTGTGGTACCGAAACCGGACGGTTCGGTCAGACCCATATTGAATTTAAAATCCCTGAACATATACCTGAAAAGGTTCAAGTTCAAGATGGAATCGCTCAGAGCGGTCATCGCAAGCCTGGAAGGGGGGGATTTTATGGTGTCTCTGGACATAAAGGATGCTTACCTTCATGTCCCCATTTATCCACCTCATCAGGCGTACCTCAGATTTGTGGTACAGAATTGTCATTACCATTTCCAGACGTTGCCGTTTGGTCTCTCCACGGCACCGAGAATATTTACCAAGGTAATGGCGGAGATGATGGTGCTCCTGCGAAAGCAAGGGGTCACAATTATCCCATACTTGGACGATCTCCTCATAAAGGCGAGGTCAAGAGAGCAGTTGCTGATCAGCGTAGCACGCTCTCGGGAAGTGTTACAGCAGCACAGCTGGATTCTAAATATTCCAAAGTCGCAGTTGATTCCTACGACTCGTCTGCCATTCCTGGGCATGATTCTGGACACAGACCAGAAGAGGGTCTATCTCCCGATGGCGAAGGCTCAGGAGCTCATGACACTGGTCAGAGACCTATTAAAACCAAAACAGGTGTCGGTGCATCACTGCACGCGAGTCCTGGGAAAGATGGTGGCATCATACGAGGCCATTCCCTTCGGCAGGTTCCATGCGAGGACCTTTCAGTGGGATCTGTTGGGCAAGTGGTCCGGATCACATCTACTGATGCATCGGCTGATCACCCTGTCCCCCAGGGCCAGGGTGTCTCTCCTGTGGTGGCTGCAGAGTGCTCACCTTCTCGAGGGAGTTAAAATATCTCACGTGGAAGGTGGTCATGCTATTAGCCTTGGCTTCGGCTAGGCGTGTGTCAGAATTAGCGGCTTTGTCACATAAAAGCCCCTATCTGGTTTTCCATATGGACAGGGCAGAATTGCGGACCCGTCCACAATTTCTGCCAAAAGTGGTGTCATCTTTTCATATGAACCAACCTATTGTGGTGCCTGTGGCTACTCGTGACTTGGAGGATTCCGAGTTACTAGATGTGGTCAGGGCTTTGAAGGTTTATGTAGCCAGAACGGAAAACTGAGTCGCTGTTTATCCTGTATGCACCCAACAAGCTGGGTGCTCCTGCTTCAAAGCAAACTATTGCTCGCTGGATCTGTAACACGATTCAGCAGGCTCATTCTGCGGCTGGATTGCCGCTTCCAAAATCAGTAAAAGCCCACCCCTCAAGGAATGTGGGCTCTTCTTGGGCGGCTGCCCGAGGGGTCTCGGCATTACAGCTTTGCCGAGCGGCTACTTGGTCCGGTTCAAACACTTTTGCAAAGTTCTACTAGTTTGATACCCTGGCTGAGGAGGACCTTGTGTTGCTCATTCGGTGCTGCAGAGTCATCCGCACTCTCCCGCCCGTTTGGGAGCTTTGGTATAATCCCCATGGTCCTTACGGAGTCCCCAGCATCCACTAGGACGTTAGAGAAAATAAGATTTGACTTACCGGTAAATCTATTTCTCGTAGTCCGTAGTGGATGCTGGGCGCCCGTCCCAAGTGCGGACTTTTTTCTGCAATACTTGTATATAGTTATTGCTTAAATAAGGGTTATGTTGGTTGCATCAGGGTTGATCTGATGCTCCGTTGTTGTTGTTCATACTGTTAACTGGGTCAGTTTATCACAAGTTATACGGTGTGATTGGTGTGACTGGTATGAGTCTTGCCCTGGATTCCAAAATCCTTTCCTTGTACTGTCAGCTCTTCCGGGCACAGTTTCTTTAACTGAGGTCTGGAGGAGGGACATAGAGGGAGGAGCCAGAGCACACCAGTATCCAAATTCTTTCTTAAAGTGCCCAGTCTCCTGCGGAGCCCGTCTATTCCCCATGGTCCTTACGGAGTCCTTAGCATCCACTACAGAGTACGAGAAATAGATTTACCGGTAAGTAAAATCTTATTTTCTTTTACGTCCTAGAGGATGCTGGGGACTCCGTAAGGACCATGGGGATAGACGGGCTCCGCAGGAGACATGGGCACTTTAAGAAAGACTTTAGATCTGGGTGTGCACTGGCTCCTCCCTCTATGCCCCTCCTCCAGACCTCAGTTTACTACTGTGCCCAGAGGAGACTGGTGCACTACAGGGAGCTCTCCTGAGCTTCCTGTCAGAAAGTATATTTGTTAGGTTTTTTATTTTCAGGGAGCCTGCTGGCAACAGACTCCCTGCATCGAGGGACTGAGGAGAGAGAAACAAACCTACTTCTGTGAGTTTCAAGGCTCTGTTTCTTAGGCTACTGGACACCATTAGCTCCAGAGGGATTGGTACGCAGGTCTCACCCTCACCGTCCGTCCCAGAGCCGCGCCGCCGTCCTCCTCGCAGAGCCGGAAGATAGAAGCCGGGTGAGTATGAGAAGAAAAGAAGACTTCAGAGGCGGCAGAAGACTTCATGATCTTCACTGAGGTAACGCACAGCAGTAAAGCTGTGCGCCATTGCTCCCATACACCTCACACACTGCGGTCACTGTAAGGATGCAGGGCGCAGGGGGGGGCGCCCTGGGCAGCAATAAAACATCTCCATTGGCAAAATAAGTATATACATGTACAGATGGGCACTGTACATGTATATAACAGAGCCCCCGCCAGTTTTCAGGAATTTTGAGTAGGACAGAAGCCCGCCGCCGAGGGGGCGGGGCTTCGCCCTCAGCACTCACCAGCGCCATTTTTCTCCACAGCACAGCGCTGAGAGGAAGCTCCCCGGACTCTCCCCTGCTTATACACGGTGATAGAGGGGTTTTAAGAGGGAGGGGGGCACAAATTTGGCAGATATAAAGTATAAACAGCGCTACTGGGTAAACATTTAGTGTTTTTTTTCCAGGGTCATATAGCGCTGGGGTGTGTGCTGGCATACTCTCTCTCTGTCTCTCCAAAGGGCCTGGTGGGGAAACTATCTTCAGATTAGAGGTTCCCTGTGTGTGTGGTGTGTTGGTACACATGTGTCGACATGTATGAGGTAGAAGGCTCACCTAGGGACGAGGGGGAGCTTATGAATGTGAGGTCTCCGTCGGCGGTGCCGACACCTGACTGGATGGATATGTGGAATGTTTTAAGTGCTAGTGTGAACTTATTGCACAAAAGATTAGACAAAGCTGAAGCTAAGGAACAGTCAGGGAGTCAACCCATGTCTGTCCCTATGTCGCCGGAACCTTCAGGGTCTCAGAAGCGCCCACTATCCCAAATAGGAGACATAGATACCGACACGGATTCGGACTCCAGTGTCGACTACGATGATGCAAAGTTACAGCCAAAAGTGGCTAAATGTATTCGATATATGATTATTGCAATAAAAGAGGTGTTGCATATCACAGAGGAACCCCCTGTCCCTGACACGAGGGTACACATGTATAAGGGAAAGAAGCCTGAGATAACTTTTCCCTCCTCACATGAGTTGAACGAATTATGTGAAAAAGCGTGGGAATCTCCAGACAAAAAACTGCAGATTCCCAGAAGGATTCTTATGCCGTACCCTTTCCCGCCAGCGGACAGGATACGGTGGGAATCCTCCCCTAGGGTAGACAAAGCTTTGACACGCTTATCAAAAAAGATAGCGCTGCCATCCCAAGATACGGCTACCCTCAAGGATCCTGCTGACCGCAAGCAGAAGGTTACCTTGAAGTCCATCTACACACATTCTGGTACTTTACTCAGACCGGCAATTGCGTCGGCCTGGGTTTGTAGCGCTGTAGCACCATGGACAGATTCCTTATCAGCGGAAATTGAGACCCTTGATAAGGATACCATTTTATTGACCCTAGGCCATATAAAGGATGCTGTCTTATATATGAGAGATGCTCAAAGAGACATTAGTTTACTGGGTTCCAGAATAAACACTATGTCAATTTCTGCTAGACGAGTCCTATGGACCCGCAGTGGACAGGTGATGCCGGCTCAAAAAGACATATATGGAGGTTTTACCTTACAAGGGTGAGGAATTGTTTGGGGAAGGTCTCTCGGACCTGGTCTCCACAGCTACGGCAGGTAAATCAAATTTTTTGCCTTATGTCCCCTCACAACCTAAGAAAGCGCCACATTATCAAATGCAGTCCTTTCGTTCCAATAAAAGCAAAAGAGTACGAGGATCGTCCTTTCTTGCCAGAGGTAAGGGCAGAGGGAAAAAGCTGCACAACACAGCTGGTTCCCAAGAGCAGAAGTCCTCCCCGGCCTCTACAAAATCCACCGCATGACGCTGGGGCTCCCCTGAGGGAGTCCGCCCCAGTGGGGGCACGTCTTCGAATTTTCAGCCACATCTGGGTTCACTCACAGGTGGATCCCTGGGCAATGCAAGTTGTTTCTCAGGAATACAAGCTGGAATTCGAAGAGATGCCTCCTCGCCGGTGTTTCAAATCGGCTCCACCAACTTCTTCCCCAGAAAGGGAGATAGTCTTAAATGCAATTCACAAGTTGTGCCTTCAACAGGTGGTGGTCAAGGTTCCCCTGCTTCAACGAGGGAAGGGATATTACTCAGCCCTGTTTGTGGTCCCGAAACCGGACGGTTCGGTCAGACCCATTTTAAATTTAAAATCCCTGAACCTATACTTAAAACGGTTCAAATTCAAGATGGAATCGCTGAGAGCGGTCATCGCCAGCCTGGAAGGGGGGGATTTTATGGTATCTCTGGACATAAAGGATGCATACCTTCATGTCCCCATTTATCCACCTCACCAGGCGTACCTGAGATTTGCGGTACAGGATTGTCATTACCAATTTCAGACGTTGCCGTTTGGGCTTTCCACGGCCCCGAGGATTTTCACCAAGGTAATGGCGGAGATGATGGTACTACTGCGAAAGCAGGGTGTCACAATTATCCCGTACTTGGACGATCTCCTCATAAAAGCGAGATCGAGAGAGCAGTTGCTGAACAATGTCTCACTTTCACTGAAGGTGTTACAGCAACACGGCTGGATTCTCAATATCCCGAAGTCACAGTTGACTCCTACGACTCGTCTGCCCTTCTTGGGCATGATTCTGGATACAGAGCACAAAAGGGTTTTTCTTCCAATAGAAAAAGCTCAGGAACTCATGACTCTCGTCAAGAACCTATTGAAGCTGAAACAAGTATCAGTGCATCACTGCACTCGAGTCCTGGGAAAGATGGTGGCATCATACGAAGCCGTTCTCTTCGGCAGGTTCCATGCGAGAATTTTCCAATGGAACCTACTAGACAAGTGGTCCGGGTCACATCTACAAATTCGTCATTTAATCACCCTGTCTCCCAGAGCCCGGGTATCACTCCTATGGTGGCTGCAGAGTGCTCACCTTCTAGAGGGCCGCAGGTTCGGCATTCAGGACTGGATCCTGGTGACCACGGACACGAGCCTCCGAGGGTGGGGAGCAGTCACGCAGGGAAGAAATTTTCAAGGTCTGTGGTCAAGTCAAGAAACTTGTCTTCACATCAACATCCTGGAACTGAGGGCCATATACAACGCCCTATGTCAAGCGGAGACCTTACTTCGCGACCAACCGGTGCTGATCCAGTCAGACAACATCACAGCAGTGGCTCATATAAACCGCCAAGGCGGCACAAGGAGCAGAGGAGCGATAGCGGAAGCCACCAGGATTCTTCGCTAGGCGGAAAATCATGTAAGCGCACTGTCAGCAGTGTTCATTCCGGGAGTAAACAACTGGGAAGCAGACTTCCTCAGCAGACACGACCTACATCCGGGAGAGTGGGGACTTCATCAGGAAGTCTTCGCACAAATTGCAACTCGGTGGGGACTGCCCCAGATAGACATGATGGCGTCCCGCCTCAACAAAAAGCTAAAAAGGTATTGCGCCAGGTCAAAAGACCCTCAGGCGGTGGCGGTAGATGCCCTAGTGACACCATGGGTGTTCCAGTCGGTCTATGCGTTTCCTCCTCTTCCTCTCATACCCAAGGATTGAGAATAATAAGAAAAAGAGGAGTGAGAACAATTCTCATTGTTCCGGATTGGCCACGAAGGACATGGTATCCGGACCTACTGGAATTGCTCAAGGAAGATCCGTGGCCTCTTCCTCTCAGGGAAGACCTGTTGCTACAGGGGCCCTGTCTGTTCCAAGACTTACCGCGGCTGCATTTGACGGCATGGCGGTTGAACGCAGAATCCTAGCGGAAAAGGGCATTCCAGATGAGGTCATTCCTACGCTGATAAAGGCCAGGAAGGACGTAACAGCTAAACATTATCACCGGATATGGCGAAAATATGTTTCTTGGTGTGAGGCCAGAAATGCTCCTACGGAGGAATTCCATCTGGGCCGTCTCCTTCACTTCCTACAGACTGGGGTGAATTTGGGCCTAAAATTAGGCTCCATTAAGGTTCAGATTTCGGCCTTATCTATTTTCTTCCAAAAAGAACTAGCTTCTCTTCCAGAAGTACAGACGTTTGTGAAGGGAGTGTTACATATTCAGCCTCCCTTTATACCTCCGGTGGCGCCTTGGGACCTTAACGTGGTGTTGAGGTTCCTTAAGTCGCAAGGGTTTGAACCACTTCAAACAGTAGAATTAAAATATCTCACTTGGAAAGTGGTCATGTTATTAGCCTTGGCTTCGGCTAGGCGAGTGTCGGAATTGGCGGCTTTGTCTCATAAAAGCCCCTATCTGATTTTCCATATGGATAAAGCAGAATTGCGGACCCGTCCTCAGTTCTTGCCTAAGGTGGTGTCATCTTTTCATATGAACCAACCCATTGTGGTGCCTGTGGCTACGCGAGACTTGGAGGATTCAGAGTCCCTGGATGTAGTCAGGGCTTTGAAAATTTACGTGGCCAGGACGGCTCGAGTTAGGAAGACAAAGGCTCTGTTTTTCCTTTATGCTGCCAACAAGCTTGGTGCTCCTGCGTCTAAGCAGACTATTGCTCGCTGGATCTGTAACACGATTCAGCAGGCTCATTCTACGGCTGGATTGCCGTTACCTAAATCGGTTAGGGCCCATTCCACCAGGAAGGTGGGCTCATCTTGGGCGGCTGCCCGAGGCGTCTCGGCACTACAACTATGCCGAGCTGCTACTTGGTCGGGTTCAAACACCTTTGCAAAGTTCTATAAGTTTGATACCCTGGCTGAGGAGGACCTCATGTTTGCTCATTCGGTGCTGCAGAGTCATCCGCACTCTCCCGCCCGTTTGGGAGCTTTGGTATAATCCCCATGGTCCGTACGAAGTCCCCAGCATCCTCTAGGACGTAAGAGAAAATAAGATTTTAAACCTAGCGGTAAATCTTTTTCTCGTAGTCCGTAGAGGATGCTGGGCGCCCGTCCCAAGTGCGGACAACATCCTGCAAGACTTGTATATAGTTTTTTTTACATAAGGGTTATGTTAGAGTTTCATCAGTTTGGGACTGATGCTACGTTGTTTTTTTCATACTGTTTAACTGTTTAATAGATAAGCAAGTTATATGGTATGATCGGTGTGGCTGGTATGGATCTTGCCCTTGGATTAACAAAAATCCTTTGCTCGTACTGTCCATCTCCTCTGGGCACAGTTTCTCTAACTGAGGTCTGGAGGAGGGGCATAGAGGGAGGAGCCAGTGCACACCCAGATTTAAAGTCTTTCTTAAAGTGCCCATGTCTCCTGCGGAGCCGGTCTGTCCCCAGCATCCTCTACGGACTACGAGAAAAAGATTTACCGGTAGGTTTAAAATCTTATTATCGTCCAATATATCCCCTAATGTGTACCGCACCTTAGATTTGGGAAGGGTTGTCTTAGTGGAAATCTAAATTGTATTGTAAAAACAAACCTATCTAGCATTTGCAGGCTACATGCAGAAGCAGACAGTATTTACCCTGCATGCCCCTTTGCAACATGGTATGTCCAGCTGCAAAGACACTCCAGCTGAGACTATCACGGTCACTGCCTATCCGTGTCCAATCTGTGTTTAGTACGGGGTACGTGTTCCTTTACCACCATGCTTTCATCGTTCAGTGCTAGAAAAGTCTGGGCTCTTTGTGTGCATTTATCCAAAAGTGTCAAGCCCTTTCCATGCTTGGCATTTAAGAAAAACACCTGTAAATGCGTGCTGTTAGCACCAATGGTAACTGGCCTAAGGCTTTTTATGTAAAAAAGAAATATATCAAATTCAAAGTGAATATTTTTTTTAGTTTATTTTTTATATCATCGTTTTCTGGTATTACCAAGTTTTTTTTTTTTTACACCACAATTCAGGGGGTATTTGTGACCGGTGAATAGCACTGCTGTATTGCTGTGTGTGGCTCATGCATCATTTTAATTTGTGATGGCTTCATACTCCTAAAGCAAAGTGTGTTCAGAAAGTAGGTAAAAATGTTACTGTACTGAAGAATAATTAAATGTTATTTAATGTGATCTCGTAAGGCAAACAAAATTTTAACTGCAAAACTTGTGTAAGTTTGTGTTATTTAGAATATTTATGTCATATTGTGAAATGTACACATTGTAGATTTGCTTTTGGCACTACTACTATTGATATAGTAAATGCAACCTTGTAATTCTCAATTCTAAATGATCAATCTTTGATCTTGCTAGCAATAAAGTAAGTAAGCAATGTATCATTATTTTTGTTTTTAAGCACCTAACAGAAGAGAAACCTGAAGGTTTTATAAACGAAGCTGCTAGGTAACATGTATGCTTTGTGTTTCTGTGTCTGCCGTGAGTGACAATAGTGTTAGTTTTATGTATTAAATAACAATTACTTGTGTGTTGAATACGTGGCTAAAATGTACAGACAGGCAGGTTTTCCCAACCTCGGTCCACAAGGCACACTTATGGTGTGTACACACGGTGAGATATTTTCTTACGATTTTATCTATATAGTCAAAATCATAAGAAAAGTAATTGCAGATCGCAAGATGAGTCACCTTGCGATCCCAATACGATGCCTATGTGCGGTCCCGCGCGGTCGGCATCGCAAGCCTAGATAGACTGTGCAGGCAAGTCAATTTTCACTATCTCGTAGAAAAGATAGTCAAAATTGACACTTAGCCAAAATCGCACATAGTCAGTATCGCAAGCACACTCATTATGTGCTTGTGATGCCTGCCTAGCCCCTGTCGCATAGTGAGAATCAGGGTTAGCCCGAATCTCACCGTGTGTATGCTCCTTAACAGTGCAGGTTTTAGTGATATCTATGTTTGTGTACAAATGGGTAAATCAAAATAACTGAGGTACTGATTAAGTCACCTGTGCTCAAATGTGGCTTTCCTTTAAAATCTGGACTGTTAGTGTGCCTTGAGGACCGAGATTGGGAACCCCTGGTCTAAAGCATGGCACCTGTAATATATATGTGCAATTCCCCTAAAACAGTTCAACCCCCAATTGTAGCCATTATTATATTGTGACTAAGTTTATACCGTGGTGTACATTTTTAGATGCATGTAACTTTATATTGATTGATTTATTAACAGTTTCTTATATAGCACATCAAATTTCGTTGGACATAATGCTAAAACAAAACTTGGTAATAACAAGCAGTCATAGAGGTAGGAAGGCCCTGCTCGCAAGCTTACACTCTATATTTAGATTAAAGATATATCCAGTGAATTTTGAACTAATTTCCAAAGACAACTCATTGGCTTGTGTAATGACACCCATATGTTACTGAACTTACACCTAAATACCCCTGGCCCACATCTTCAACAGCAAGTTAAAACATAGGGGTAAGTTTACTAAGGTGGGAGGTTTTTTTTAGAACTGGTGACGTTGCTCATAGCAACCAATCAGATTCTACGTAACATTTATCTAGCTGCTTCTAGAAGATAATAGAATCTGATTGGTTGCTATGAGCAACATCACCAATTCTAACAAAAACTCCCACCTTAGTAAATTTACCCCATAGAGCTCAAAATACTGGTGCAAGTCATGAATATGCATATTTTGACAATTTCAACACAAGTCATAGTTTGAATTTTGTCAAACGGTCTTCAACTCAACTCTGAATTAACCCCTAATGTGCACTTCTTTTTTTTACATAAATTCCCCTAGACTTTTTTGCTAAGTTGTTCATGGGTTTTTGGTTTCGTTCACATTAGCTCAATGTTAAAAGAGCATTTGTAATGAAAATACTAACTAAACAAGAACAAAAATCTCTTCTATTTGTCTTGTAGGCAGGTAGCACTGGCTGATGTAATAATCATAAACAAGACTGATCTAGTCTCCGTTCAAGAGCTGGATACTCTGAGATCTGTGGTCAGGTAAATGTACTGTTGTGTACTGCATTGCAGAGTCCTGTTATGCACAGAACACACTATAACAGCGGTTATGTATGATAGATGTACAATATTTTTGTGTATAATGCATTAGTTTACAGGAATTGACGTGTGAGACTATTCATTAGGAACATTGTTTTCAAACAATAACTCTATACATAGTTATTTCTACCATGTACATGATAAAACATTCCAATTACAATTTATTATAGCTACGTTGCACCAGTTAATGTACTGTATATCACACCTATTTCTCAAGGAAACAAAACTGTAAGAAAATTTATTTTATAAATCTTCCAGATCACTTAATTAAAATTCTTGGTCCAGCTCTTTTTTTTTCTCTCTCTCAATTTTTATTGCTGTAACTGTGTCTCACTGCTACTCCTTGCTGTAAGTTTGTCTACCGGCTTCTCCTTGCTGTAACTTTTTCTCACTGCTTCTCGTTTCTGTGATTTCTTTTTGCTCTTCCTTGTTATGGCTTTGTCTCACCATTTCACCTTCTTCTGACGTTTCACTGTTCCACCTTGCCCTGACGTTGTCTCACTGCTCCTCCCTGCACTGACGTTGTGTCACTGCTCCTCCCTGCCCTGACGTTGTGTCACTGCTCCTCCCTGCCCTGACGTTGTGTCACTGCTCCTCCCTTCCCTGACGTTGTGTCACTGCTCCTCCCTGCACTGACGTTGTGTCACTGCTCCTCCCTGCCCTGACGTTGTGTCACTGCTCCTCCCTTCCCTGATGTTGTCTCACTGCTCCTCCCTTCCCTGACGTTGTCTCACTGCTCCTCCCTTCCCTGACGTTGTCTCACTGCTCCTCCCTGCCCTGACGTTGTCTCACTGCTCCTCCCTGCCCTGACGTTGTCTCGCTGCTCCTCCCTGCCCTGACGTTGTCTCGCTGCTCCTCCCTGCCCTGACGTTGTCTCGCTGCTCCTCCCTGCACTGACGTTGTGTCACTGCTCCTCCCTGCACTGACGTTGTGTCATTGCTCCTCCCTGCACTGACGTTGTGTCACTTCTCCTCCCTGCACTGACGTTGTGTCACTTCTCCTCCCTGCACTGATGTTGTCTCACTGCTCCTCCCTTCCCTGACGTTGTCTCACTGCTCCTCCCTGCCCTGACGTTGTCTCACTGCTCCTCCCTGCCCTGACGTTGTGTCACTGCTCCTCCCTTCCCTGACGTTGTCTCACTGCTCCTCCCTGCCCTGACGTTGTCTCGCTACTCCTCCCTTCCCTGACGTTGTGTCACTGCTCCTCCCTGCCCTGACGTTGTGTCACTGCTCCTCCCTGCCCTGACGTTGTGTCACTGCTCCTCCCTGCACTGACGTTGTGTCACTGCTCCTCCCTGCACTGACGTTGTGTCACTGCTCCTCCCTGCACTGACGTTGTGTCACTGCTCCTCCCTGCACTGATGTTGTGTCACTGCTCCTCCCTGCACTGACGTTGTGTCACTGCTCCTCCCTGCACTGACGTTGTCTCACTTCTCCTCCCTGCCCTGACGTTGTCTCACTGCTCCTCCCTGCCCTAACGTTGTCTCGCTGCTCCTCCCTGCCCTGACGTTGTCTCGCTGCTCCTCTTGGCTCTGACGTTCCTTCACTGCTTCACCTTGCCCTAATGTTGTCTCGCTGCTCCGCTTTGCCCTGACGTTGTCTCACTGCTTCTCCCTGCCCTGACGTTGTCTCGCTGCTTCTCTTTGATATATATGTTTTTGCTGTATCTCTCTTGATTATGTGTTTTATGGTATCATTTCATATATCAATCTTCCCCTGCAGTATTCTATGTTTTTATTGCTCCTTGTAGCTATAGTTCTTTTCCAAAGAATATGTGGCAAAATGTTGTTGGTAGTGGGCATTTTATTTTCTGTTTCTGTGTGTTTTGCCTTCTAGATATGTCTATTTCCTTTATTGTTTTGCTTTGGCCAGTAGCATTCAGAAACTATTAATAGTTAATACGGGTTGAGTATCCCTTATCCAAAATGCTTGGGACCAGAGGTATTTTGGATATCGTATTTTTCCGTATTTTGGAATAATTAGATACCATAATGAGATCTTATGATGATGGGACCTAAATCTAAGCACAGAATGCATTTATGTTACATATACACCCTAAACATACAGCCTGAAGGTAATTTTAGCCAATATTTTTTATAACTTTGTGCATTAAACAATATGTGTGTACATACACACATTTCATTTATGTTTCATATACACCTTATATACACAGCCTGAAGGTCATTTAATACAATATTATTAATAACTTTGTGTATTAAACAAAGTTTGTGTACATTGAGCCATCAAAAAACAAAGGTTTCACCATCTCACTCTCACTCAAAAAAGTCTGTATTTCGGAATATTCGGTATTTCGGAATATTTGGATATGGGATACTCAACCTGTATAGAGCTGCAGACTGCCAGCCTATGAAGAATATGTAGTATACGGCTTTGCTTGAAAATACTGTTATGTGTGACTTATATAGATACCTATGGTTCCTTTTTCAAGGTCAATAAATGGAGTGGTGAAAGTTCTGGAAACTCAACGGTCAAGGTATTATTTTAAACTTTACGCTGTGTTGTATGTACACAGTTAAGTTGCAAGGACATTCATAAAAATAAGGTAGATGAAAATACATTTACAGAGGAGAAGGTCCTAACAGAACTTTCAAAACTAAAAGTGGATAAATCAATGGGACCAGATGGGATACACCCAAGGATACTCAAAGAGCTAAAAGATGTGCTGGTTACACCTTTAACAGAATTATTTAACCAGTCACTAAATACAGGTGCTATTCCAGAGGACTGGAAAAGAGCAAATGTAGTTCCACTGCACAAAAGTGGAAGCAAGGAAGAAGCAAGTGACTACAGACCAGTAAGCCTTACATCAGTAGTAGGGAAAGTAATGGAAAAACTATTAAAAGAAAGAGTAGTGGAATATCTTAAATCAAACAACTTACAGGATCCAAAACAGCATGGATTTACTGGTGGGAGATCATGCCAAACAAATCTTATTGACTTTTTTGACTCTGTGATGAAAATAATAGATCAAGGGGAGCTGTAGATGTAGCATATCTAGACTTTAGTAAGGCATTTGACACTGTCCCACATCGCAGACTGCTAAATAAACTTGAAAGCCTGGGGGTGGATTATAAATCAGTTAAATGGATAAGAACCTGGTTGCAGGACAGGAAACAGACAGTCGTAGTTAATGGAGTGCAATCTATGGAGGGAAATGTTACCAGTGGAGTACCCCAGGGATCTGTACTTGGTCCAGTTCTCTTTAATATCTTTGTTGGTGACATTGCAGATGGTATTGAAGGGAAGATATGCCTTTTTGCAGATGATACAAAGATATGCAACAGGGTAGACACACCGGGAGGGGGTCAAACAAATTATTAATGACCTAGGTAGGCTTGAGAAATGGTCAAGAACGTGGCAACTACAGTTTAATGCTACAAAATGCAAAATCATGCACTTGGGTCTCAAAAACCCAAAGGCTAAGTATAGTATCAAGGGTACTATAATGGAAACTACTGAGGAGGAAAGAGATTTAGGAGTCACTATTTCAAGTGACTTGAAGGCAGGAAAGCAATGCAACAAAGCAATGAGAAAGGCAAGTCAGATGCTTGGTTGCATAGGGAGAGGAATCAGTAGCAGGAAAAAAGAAGTGATAATGCCAGTGTATAGGTCATTGGTACGGCCCCATCTGGAATACTGTGTCCAGTTCTGGAGACCCTATCTCCAGAAGGATATAAATACATTAGAGAGTGTACAAAGAAGGGCAACTAAAATGGTGCATGGCCTACATCACAAAACTTACCCGGAAAGGCTAAAAGATCTTAACATGTATAGTTTGGAGGAGAGAAGGGAAAGGGGGGACATGATAGAAACTTTCAAATATATCAAGGGTCTTAACAAAGTTCAGGAGGGAAACATTCTTCAAAGGAAAATAAGTATTAGAACTCGAGGGCATACATTGAGACTGGAGGGGGGGAGGTTCAGGGGAAATTTAAGGAAAAATTACTTCACAGAAAGGGTAGTGGATAAGTGGAATAGCCTCCCATCAGAGGTGGTAGAGGCTAAGACTGTAGGGCAATTTAAACATGCTTGGGACAGGCATATGAATATCCTTACAAAGAATTAAGGTTAAAAAAGGGTTGAGATTGCCTAAAGGATAAAATAAAAAAGGGGCAGACTAGATGGGCCAAGTGGTTCTTATCTGCCGTCAAATTCTATGTTTCTATGTTTCTATGTACACATCTTCTTAATTTTATTGGAAATTGTGTTAAGCTTGGTTACTTGTCTCCATGATATCAACATATGTAAAATGTAAATGACAAGCAGTTATCAATGAGAGCTGTTTATTACATTATTCTCCTTTTCTCCTTCATCCACTAGGGGACACTGGAGAATATATGGAAAATAACTGTAAAATGCAGTAGCAAAAACATTTTTGTGGTCTGCCCCTATTATACATGGCTCTGTATTAAGCGGTGTAGGCCAACCAATTGGCAAAGTTTTCATGCAGCATACTCCAGGGAGAGCATATGGTATGCAGTGGTGTAGCTAGGTGCCATGGTGCCTGGAGCAAGGGTATGTTTTGGTACCCGACTCCTGTACTGAATTCGGGACATGTTACATTTGAAAAGAAAAAATATGAAAATTTTTTAAATTGGTGACAGGGTCAGTTCTAGACCTTGTGGATCTCAGGGCGAAAGTTTCCTTTCTGCACCCTCCATGTTTAAAATAGGGACAGGTCGCGCAACAAAAATATAGGGGTGTGGCCTCATGGCAAAGGGACATGGCTACAGAATAGTGTCAATTCAGATTACACCACACAGTATTTATTTATTTATTAACAGTTTCTTATATAGCGCAGCATATTCCGTTGCTCTTTACAATTAGATCAACAGTAATAGAACAAAACTGGGTAAAAACAGACAGACATAGAGGTAGGAAGGCCCTGCTCGCAAGCTTACAATCCATAGCTCCATTATTAACGTTACACAGTAGTACCCCTTATATACTTTACTCCACACAGTAGAGCCCCTTATACACATTACACAACACAGTAGAGCTGCTTATATATGTTATGTCACAGTAGAGTCGCTTATACGCGTTTCACCGGGTGTAGTATGGTATGCCGGCGCTCGGGCTCCCGGTGACCAGCATACCGGCGCCGGGAGCCCGACCGCCGGCATACCGACAGCGTGGCGAGCGCAAAGGAGCCCCTTGCGGGCTCGCTGCGCTTGCCACGCTACGGGCACGGCGGCGCGATACGCGCGCCACACTATTTTATTCTCCCTCCAGGGGGTTCGTGGACCCCCATGAGGGAGAATAGTTGTCGGTATGCCGGGTGTCGGGATTCCGGCGCCGGTATACTATGCGCCGGGATCCCGACATTCTGCATACAGAAGACCACCCGTTTCACCACAGTAAAGCCGCTTCTACTGCAGCATGCCTTCTAACTTTTCCAGCGCCTGGAGCTCGCACTGCACCAGAGCCACCCTCGCTGCACCCCTGACTGTATGTGTTGGCACTGTGTACAGGGACTGGTGGTGGAACAGATAGCAGGGATGGCTGGTGATGAGTCCTATTATATTACTGCAGCTATTTATGTTTCTTGTTTTATTATTTGTTTGCCTGCAGACTATTTCTGTTGCACCCATTGAAAATGTGTTCTGTCACATCACAGTTCAGGTCATTCTATGTGGGAAAAAGTAAATGGTATGGAATAAAATGTAAGTTTTGAAGGAACTGTAAAGCTTGATATGAGAGATGGAAACATGAATCTTCTCACTAGCCACATTTTCAAAGAATGATTAAAATGTGCATGGTCTGTTGTACTAGTCTGGTGCTCCACTTTTCAGATACTTTAATCCTGGTCCATCCTGCGTTTGTATTGTCTGTAGCCTGCCGCTTTCTGGTAAACCCGTATCCTGCTGGCGTGACTTTCCACAGTTTATATCAGTTTCTGTACAGGCTGTCATGTCCGTTTACACGGCATACTTTCATGCTGGGTTTAGACTTTCTGTTTAATTTGAAATCAATGTACCTAATGCTTCATTATCGCATTATGTCAATAGCATTCTCCCTGTATTTAAGAGGAGCAAGCTGCGTGAAAAGCAATTTTCTAATTAAAAATTCTGAAGTGTAAAGTTGGAGAAAGTCTGAGGTCCAACTATACACAAATGAGTAGATATCGTAAGATATTTCTGAGACCTATGTTGCGGAATATGCGAACAAGGAGGCAGATGTATTAAGCATGGAGAAGTGATAAAGCAGTGATAAGTGCGAGGTTATAACGCACCAGCCAATCAGCTCCAATATCCAAATTGACAGTTAGGAGCTGATTGGCTGGTGCGTTATCACCTTCCACTTATCACTGCTCTATCACTTCTCCAGGCTTAATACACCTGCCCCAAGATAACAATATGTCTACTACATAAAACCCCCTGAAAAGTGCTCCCCCCCCCCCCCCCCCCCCCCCACCCAGTATCCTAGTTCTGTGTCTATGAATACGACCCGGGAATTCTGCCCCTTCATTCACACCTCCAGATCTCTAGTCCCTGCACTTAGTATCTCTATAATAGTGAGAACTAGACCATTACATTCGTGGGATTTTTTTTTTATTTTTTTGCTATGTTTTCCATATTTTAATGCTTATGAAATTAAAAAGAATCTGTTCCAAGGTGTTATCAATAAAGTGCCCTATTATTCTAGAAGATGCAGTATGAAACTTGTGGGGAATGTTGAGATTATAGATGTATTCCTGACGAAACAGGACAATTGAACAGTATTACTATGTTCAGGATGGCCCGTTCTACTACTAGTGTTTGGCTCTGGAGAGTGCATGGCAGTATGCTTGATTATGTGCGCCTATTAGCAGTGGATGTCCATGTACTTTTGGCCGTGTAGTCTATGTAAAGTTTCACTCCCTTTTTAACTCCAAATGCCTAAACCTCCAAAAAACAATGAAATGTGACAGTCCCAAGTCAATGGCATACTCTAGTATTTGTAAATGACAGGTAGAGCTCACTTTCATAGACATAACTGAGGATGACAAATCAGACCTGTTGTAGTCCAAAAGCACATATTGCACATGCAGATATCATGTGTGTAGCAATTTGTGTCATTTTTATCTGGGGAAATGATAAATCATACTTCCCAACATTCAGAAACATGATTCAGGTCTGAAAGGATGGCAGTAATGTGATGGAGACCTGATCGCATAGCGTATAGGCATGCTGTAGGTAACAGGGAGTGGCCCTATAGCTTATAAAGCATTAGCTTGCCAATGACGTTCACCCATAATTTGCAGCTTGCCGCACCCCGTACACAGTGAATGGAACATGCCTCCCAACTATTCCCCCATAGGATGCACACGTCAGGTCACTACTTTAGGAGAGTACATGTAAAACCATGCCACTTGCACACTCAGTTGCTTATTCAGTAGAAGATGTGAGTTTATATTAATAATCTGTTCCTTCTAAATTCATCTCTGACTTGAAGACAAACAATATGTAATTTAATTGTGTATGTTTCTGTTTTTGTTTTGTAGGGTGGACTTAACAGAGATTTTAGATCTGCACGCCTTTGACACTATGTCTGGTAAAAGGTACTATACATATATAATACAAGTTTTTAAACTGTTCTATCATGTAAAGTCTGCAGAAACAATTGCACTGTGATATATACCAGCTGTAAAGTTTAGCTGGATATCTTCCATTCTCTGTAATACTCTTCCGCTGATGTTGGAGGCTGTACAAATTCTGTAAAACTACATATCTCGGGATGCCCTGCAAGTTATTGTTGCAGCTGCGGGTTTCCAGGTTTGTTCTGTAAAAGATGGGGAAACCACCTTAAAGGCTAATGTATCCTCTATGTACAATATTAGGTATACTTTATCAAGGTAAACAATAATAGTATTATTGTTTAACTTACTGATCATGGAACGTGGAAATGTTAACTTACAGATATACATTATTTTGCATTTAAAACAAATCTACATATTTGTATTAATTATTAGGAAAGAGGTAAATTAGATTCTACTGGTCACCCATTGTTCAAAATCAACCACTCGCTTCTCTACAAAGCAGTTCTCAGACATGCAGCAATGCACATATATATTGGGACAGGTGCATACGTAACTGTGCTGTATGTAATCTAGAACCTATGGGGGTCATTCCGAGTTGATCGCTAGCTGCCGTTGTTCGCAGCGCAGCGATTAGGCAAAAAAATCGGCACTTCTGCGCATGCATATGGTGCGCACTGCGCACGCGCGTCGTACTTTCACAAAAGCCAATGTCATTTTACACAAGCTCTAGCGACGCTTTTAAGTCACACTGCTGATCTTTCAGTGATTGACAGGAAGTGGGTGTTTCTAGGTAGTAACTGACCGTTTTCGGGGAGTGTGTGTAAAAACGCAGGGGTGCCCGATAAAAACGCAGGAGTGGCTGGGGAAACGGGGGAGTGGCTGGCCGAACGCAGGGCGTGTTTGTGACGTCAAAACAGGAACTTAACAGACTGAAGTGAACGCTTGCTAGGAGTAAGTTTCGAGCTACTCTGAAACTGCACAATCTCTTTTTTTGTAGCAATGCTGCGATCCTTTCGTTCGCACTTCTGCTAAGCTAAGATACACTCCCAGAGGGCGGTGGCTTAGCGTTTGCACTGCTGCTAAAAGCAGCTAGTGAGCGAACAACTCGGAATGAGGGCCTATATTCTTAAATTGCTTTACAAATTGCCTTAAAAATATGAAAGCAACTATTAACATCAGGTGCTTATAAAAATAAGATTTTACTCACCGGTAAATCTATTTCTCGTAGTCCGTAGTGGATGCTGGGTACTCCGTAAGGACCATGGGGAATAGACGGGCTCCGCAGGAGACTGGGCACTCTAAAGAAAGATTTAGGTCTACCTGGTGTGCACTGGCTCCTCCCCCTATGACCCTCCTCCAAGCCTCAGTTAGGACACTGTGCCCGGAAGAGCTGACACAATAAGGAAGGATTTTGAATCCCGGGTAAGACTCATACCAGCCACACCAATCACACCATATAACTCGTGATAGGAACCCCGGTTTACAGTATGATAACAATGGAGCCTCTGAACAGATGGCTCGCAATAACAACCCGATTTTTGTAACAATAACTATTTACAAGTATTGCAGACAATCCGCACTTGGGATGGGCGCCCAGCATCCACTACGGACTATGAGAAATAGATTTACCGGTGTGTAAAATCTTATTTTCTCTGACGTCCTAGTGGATACTGGGAACTCCGTAAGGACCATGGGGAATAGCGGCTCCGCAGGAGACTGGGCACAACTAAAGAAAGCTTTAGGACTACCTGGTGTGCACTGGCTCCTCCCCCTATGACCCTCCTCCAAGCCTCAGTTAGATTTTTGTGCCCGGCCGAGTTGGGTGCAATCTAGGAGGCTCTCCTGAGCTTCTTAGAAAAAAGTTAGTTTTAGGTTTTTTATTTTCTGTGAGACCTGCTGGCAACAGGCTCACTGCATCGAGGGACTAAGGGGAGAAGAAGCGAACCTGCCTGCTTGCAGCCAGCTTGGGCTTCTTAGGCTACTGGACACCATTAGCTCCAGAGGGATCGAACACAGGCCCAGCCTCGGAGTCCGGTCCCAGAGCCGCGCCGCCGCCCCCCTTACAGAGCCAGAAGCAAGAAGAGGTCCGGAAAATCGGCGGCAGAAGACATCAGTCTTCATCAAGGTAGCGCACAGCACTGCAGCTGTGCGCCATTGCTCCTCATGCACACCTCACACTGCGGTCACTGATGGGTGCAGGGCGCTGGGGGGGGGGGCGCCCTGAGCAGCAATATTAACACCTTGGCTGGCAAAAATACATCACATATAACCCCCAGGGCTATATGGATGTACATTAACCCCTGCCAGAATCCATAAAAATGCGGGAGAAAAGTCAGCGAAAAAGGGGCGGAGCTATCTCCCTCAGCACACTGGCGCCATTTTTCCCTCACAGCTCCGTTGGAGGGAAGCTCCCTGGCTCTCCCCTGCAGTAACTACACTACAGAAAGGGTTAAAAAAGAGAGGGGGGGCACAAATTAGGCGCAGTATACAATATATGCAGCTATAAGGGAAAACACTTTTTTATAGGTGCTATCCCTGTGATATATAGCGCCCTGGTGTGTGCTGGCATACTCTCCCTCTGTCTCCCCAAAGGGCTTTGTGGGGTCCTGTCCTCTATCAGAGCATTCCCTGTGTGTGGGTTGTGTGTCGGTACGGCTGTGTCGACATGTATGTGGAGGATAATAAGGTGGAGGCGGAGCGAATGCCTGTAAATATGTTGTCACCCCCTGCGGGGTCGACACCGGTGTGGTTGAATTTATGGAAGGATTACGTGAAAGTGTCAACTCCTTACATAAAAGGTCGACGACACAGAACAGCCGGCTACTCAGCTTGTGCCTGTTCCAGCGTCTCAAATGTCATGGGGGGCTCTAAAAACGCCCGCTACCTCAGATAGCAGACACAGATGTCGACACGGAGGCCGACTCCAGTGTCGACGACGATGAGACTAGTGTACCCTCCAAATAGGTCCACCCGTTACATGATTGAGGCAATGAAAAATGTATTACACATTTATGATTATACCCCAGATACCACATAAAAAGGGTATTGTGTTTGGTGAGAGAAAACTATTAGTAGTTTTTCCTGCATCTGAGAAATTAAATGAGATGTGTGAGGAAGCGTGGTCTTCTCCCGATAAGAAATTGATAATTTCAAAACGGTTATTGGCAGCGTACCCTTTCCCGCCAGAGGATAGGTCACGCGGTGAAACACCCCATAGGGTAGATACAGCGTTTACACGCTTATCAGAAAAGGTGGCACTACCGTCTCCGGATACGGCCGTCCTGAAGGAACCTGCTGATAGAAAGCAGGAGGTTACCCTATAAGATATAGTCACACACTAGGGCATTATATTGCGACCAGCCGTTGCTTCGGCATGGATGTGCAGTGCTCCCGCTGCATGGTCAGATTCCCTGTCGGAAAATAACTATGGATAGGAACAATATTTTGCTGACAATAGAGCATATAAAAGACGTGGTCTTCTACATGCGTGATGCACAGAGGGATAATTGCCGACTGGCATCAAAAATAAGCGCTAGGTCCATTGCCGCCAGACGGGGGTTATGGACGCGGCAATGGTCAGGCGATGCCGACTCGAATCGGCACATGGAAGTTTGCCCTATAAGGGGGTAAAACTGTTTCGGGATGGTCTGTCAGACCTCGTTTCCACAGCTACTGCTGGGAAATCGACTTTTTTTGCCACAGGTTACCCCACAACAATAGAAAGCACCATATCATCAAGTACAGTCCTTTCGGTCCCAGAAAAGCAAGAGGGCTAGAGGCTCATCCTTTCTGCCGAGAGGCAAAGGTAGAGGAAAAAAGCAACAGCTAGTTCCCAAGAGCAGAAGTCCTCCCCTGCGTCCGGTAAGCCTACAGCATGACGCTGGGGCTGCTTAGGCGGACCCGGGTACGGTGGGGGCCCGTCTCAGAAATTTCAGCGCCCAGTGGGCTCTCTCACATGGATCCCTGGGTCCTTCAGGTAGTTTCTCAGGGGTACAGGCTGGAGTTCGAGATGTTCGCCCCCCCGCCGTTTCATAAAATCTGCCTTACCGGCACCTCCCTCTGCCAGGGAGGCGGTGTTGGTGACTATTCAACACTATAATCACAACAAGTGATTGTCAAGGTGCCCCTCCTTCAGCAAGGAAGGGGTTACAACTTACTATACCACAATGGTCGTGGTACCGAAACAGAACGGTTCGGTGAGACCCATCTTAAAATTAAAATGCTTGAATTTTTTATATCAGAAGATTCATGTTCAAGATGGAATCGCTCAGGGCGGTTATTACGAGCCTGGACGAGGGGGATTACAGGGTCTCCCTGGACATCAAGGATGCGTGCCTGCATGTCCCCATTTACCCTCCTCACCAGGAGTACCTCAGATGTGTGGTACAGGACTGTCACTATCAGTTCCAGATGCTGCCGTTGGAGTTGCCCACGGCTCCGAAGGTCTTTACCAAGGTAATGATCGAAATGATACTCCTTCGCAAGAAGGAAGTTTTTATTATCCCGTATTTGGACGATCTCCTGATAAAGGCGAGGTCCAAAGAACAGTTGGTAATAGGGGTAGCACTCTCTCGGGAAGTGCTACAACAGCACGGCTGGATTCTCAATTTTCCAAAGTCACAGCTGGTCCCGACGACACGTCTTCTGTTCCTGGGAATGATTCTGGACACAAACCAGAAAAGAGTGTTTCTTCCAGTGGAAAAAGCTGAGGAGTGGTCATCTCTAGTCAGAGACATCCTGAAACCAGGACAAGTGTCGGCACATCAATGCACACGAGTCCTGGGAAAAATGGTAGCTTCGTACGAAGCATAATTCCATTCGGAAGGTTCCACGCAAGGACGTTCCAGTGGGGCCTGTGGGACAAATGGTCCGGGTCCCATCTACAGATACAACAGCGGATAACCCTGTCAGCAAGAAACAGGGTGTCGCTGCTGTGGTGGCTGCAGAGGGCTCATCTACTAGAGGGCCGCAGATTCGGAATACAGGACGGGGTCCTGGTGACCACGGATGCCAGCCTTTGGGGCTGGGGTGCAGTCACACAGGGAAGAAATTTCCAAGGAAATTTCGCCTCACATTAATATCCGGGAGCTAAGGGCTTTTCTCTATCGTCCTAGTGGATGCTGGGGTTCCTGAAAGGACCATGGGGAATAGCGGCTCCGCAGGAGACAGGGCACAAAAAGTAAAGCTTTAGGATCAGGTGGTGTGCACTGGCTCCTCCCCCTATGACCCTCCTCCAAGCCTCAGTTAGATTTTTGTGCCCGGCCGAGAAGGGTGCAATCTAGGTGGCTCTCCTAAAGAGCTGCTTAGAAAAGTTTAGCTTAGGTTTTTTATTTTACAGTGAGTCCTGCTGGCAACAGGATCACTGCAACGAGGGACTTAGGGGAGAAGAAGTGAACTCACCTGCGTGCAGGATGGATTGGCTTCTTTGGCTACTGGACATTAGCTCCAGAGGGACGATCACAGGTACAGCCTGGATGGTCACCGGAGCCTCGCCGCCGGCCCCCTTGCAGATGCTGAAACAAGAAGAAGGTCCAGAATCGGCGGCATGAAGACTCCTCAGTCTTCTTAAGGTAGCGCACAGCACTGCAGCTGTGCGCCATTTCCTCTCAGCACACTTCACACGGCAGTCACTGAGGGTGCAGGGCGCTGGGAGGGGGGCGCCCTGGGAGGCAATGAAAACCTATTTTTGGCTAAAAATACCTCACATATAGCCTCCGGGGGCTATATAGAGATATTTAACCCCTGCCAGAATCCGTTAAGAGCGGGAGACGAGGCCGCCGAAAAAGGGGCGGGGCCTATCTCCTCAGCACACAGCGCCATTTTCCCTCACAGAAAGGCTGGAGGGAAGGCTCCCAGGCTCTCCCCTGCACTGCACTACAGAAACAGGGTTAAAACAGAGAGGGGGGGCACTAATTTGGCGTTAAAAATATATAAAAAAGATGCTATAAGGGAAAACACTTATATAAGGTTGTCCCTATATAATTATAGCGTTTTTGGTGTGTGCTGGCAAACTCTCCCTCTGTCTCTCCAAAGGGCTAGTAGGTCCTGTCCTCTATCAGAGCATTCCCTGTGTGTGTGCTGTGTGTCGGTACGTGTGTGTCGACATGTATGAGGACGATGTTGGTGAGGAGGCGGAGCAATTGCCTGTAATGGTGATGTCACTCTCTAGGGAGTCGACACCGGAATGGATGGCTTATTTAGGGAATTACTTGATAATGTCAACACGCGGCAAGGTCGGTTGACGACATGAGACGGCCGACAAATAATTAGTACCGGTCCAGACGTCTCAAAAACACCGTCAGGGGTTTTAAAACGCCCGTTTACTTTAGTCGGTCGACACAGACACAGACAGGGACACTGAATCCAGTGTCGACGGTGAATAAACAAACGTATTCCTTATTAGGGCCACACGTTAAGGGCAATGAAGGAGGTGTTACATATTTCTGATACTACAAGTACCACAAAAGAGGGTATTATGTGGGATGTGAAAAAACTACCGTAGTTTTTCCTGAATCAGATAAATTAAATGAAGTGTGTGATGATGCGTGGGTTCCCCCCGATAGAAAATATGGGCGGTATACCCTTTCCCGCCAGAAGTTAGGGCGCGTTGGGAAACACCCCTTAGGGTGGATAAGGCGCTCACACGCTTATCAGAACAAGTGGCGGTACCGTCTATAGATGGGCCGTCCTCAAGGAGCCAGCTGACAGGAGGCTGGAAAATATCATAAAAAGTATATACACACATACTGGTGTTATACTGCGACCAGCGATCGCCTCAGCCTGGATGTGCAGAGCTGGGGTCGCTTGGTCGGATTCCCTGACTAAAAATATTGATACCCTTGACAGGGACAGTATTTTATTGACTATAGAGCATTTAAAGGATGCATTTCTATATATGCGAGATGCACAGAGGGATATTTGCACTCTGGCATCAAGAGTAAGTGCGATGTCCATATCTGCCAGAAGATGTTTATGGACACGACAGTGGTCAGGTGATGCAGATTCCAAACGGCACAAAGGTGTATTGCCGTATAAAGGAAGAGGAGTTATTTGGGGTCGGTCCATCGGACCTGGTGGCCACGGCAACTGCTGGAAAATCCACCGTTTTTACCCTAAGTCACATCTCTGCAGAAAAAGACACCGTCTTTTCAGCTTCAGTCCTTTCGTCCCTATAAGAGTCATATCTGCCCAGGGATAGAGGAAAGGGAAGAAGACTGCAGCAGGCAGCCCATTCCCAGGAACAGAAGCGTTCCACCGCTTCTGACAAGCTCTCAGCATGACGCTGAGACCGTACAGGACCCCTGGATCCTACAAGTAGTATCCCAGGGGTACAGATTTGAATGTCGAGACGTTTCCCCTGCGCAGGCTCCTGAAGTCTGCTTTACCAAGGTCTCCCTCCGACAGGGAGGCAGTATGGGAAACAATTCACGAGCTGTATTCCCAGCAGGTGATAATTAAATTACCCCTCCTACAACAAGAAAAGGGGTATTATTCCACACTATATTGTGGTACTGAAGCCAGAAGGCTAGGTGAGACCTATTCTAAATCTAAAAAAATTTGAACACTTACAAAGGTTCAAATCAAGATGGAGTCACTCAGAGCAGTGATAACGAACCGGGAAGAAGGGGACTATATGGTGTCCCGAGACATCAGGGATGCTTACCTCCATGTCCCAAATTTGCCCTTATCACTAAGGGTACCTCAGGTTCGTGGTACAGAACTGTCACTATCAGTTTCAGACGCTGCCGTTTGGATTGTCCACGGCACCCCGGGTCTTTACCAAGGTAATGGCCGAAATGATGGTTCTTCTTCGAAGAAAAGGCGTCTTAATTATCCCTTACTTGGACGATCTCCTGATAAGGGCAAAGTCCAGGGAACAGTTGGAGGTCGGAGTAGCACTATCTCGGATACTGTTACAACAGCAGGGGTGGATTCTAAATATTCCAAAATCGCAGCTGATCCCGACAACAAGTCTCCTGTGCTTAGGGATGATTCTGGACACAGTCCAGAAAAAGGTGTTTCTCCCGGAAGAGAAAGCCAGGGAGTTATCCGAGCTAGTCAGGAACCTCCTAAAATCAGTGCATCATTGCACAAGGGCCATGGTAAAAAAAATGGTGACTTCCTTCGAAGCAATTCCAGTCGGCAGATTTCATGCAAGAACTTTTCAGTGGGATCTGCTGGACAAATGGTCCGGATCGCATCTTCAGATGCATCAGCGGATAACCCTATATCCAAGGACAAGGGTGTCTCTCCTGTGGTGGTTACAGAGTGCTCATCTTCTAGAGGGCCGCAGATTCGGCATTCAGTTTTGGATGTTGGTGACCACGGAGGCCAGCCCGAGAGGCTGGGGAGCAGTCACACAAGGAAAAAATTTCCAGGGAGTGTGATCAAGTCTGGAGACTTTTCTCCACATAAATATAGCTAAGGGTAAATTTATAATGCTCTAAGCTTAGCAAGACCTCTGCTTCAAGGTCAGCCGGTATTGATCCAGTGGGATAAAACATCACGGCAGTCGCCCACGTAAATAGACAGGGCGGCACAAGAAGCAGGAGGACAGTGGCAAAAACTGCAAGGACTTTTCGCTGGGCGGAAAATCATGTGATAGCACTGTCAGCAGTGTTTCATTCCGGGAATGGAAACAGGGAAGCAGACTTCCTCAGTAGGCACGACCTCCACCCGGCAGAGTGGGAACTTCATGGGGAAGTTTTCCACATGATTGTAAACCGTTGGGAATTACCAAAGGTGGACATGATGGCGTCCCGTCTGAACAAAAAACGGGACAGGTATTGCGCCAGGTTAAGAGACCCTCAGGCAATAGCTGTGGACGTTCTGGTAACACCGTGGGTGTACCAGTCGGTGTATGTGTTCCATCCTCTGCTTTTCATACCTAAGGTACTGAGAATTATAAGACGTAGAGGAGTAAGAACTATACTCATGGCTCCGGATTGGCCAAGAAGGACTTGGTACCCGGAACTTCAAGAGATGCTCACAGAGGACTTATGGCCTCTGCCGCTAAGAAGGGACTTGTTTCAGCAAGTACCATGTCTGTTCCAAGACTTACCGCAGCTGCGTTTGACGGCATGGCGGTGGAACGCCGGATCCTAAGGGAAAAGGCATTCAGGAAGAGGTCATTCCTACCCTGGTCAAAGCCAGAAAGGAGGTGACCGCACAACATTATCACCACATGTGGCGAAAATATGTTGCGTGGTGTGAGGCCAGGAAGGCCCCACGAAGAAATTTCAACTCGGTCGATTCCTGCATTTCCTGCAAACAGGAGTGTCTATGGGCCTCAAATTGGGGTCCATTAAGGTTCAAATTTCGGCCCTGTCGATTTTTCTTCCAGAAAGAATTGGCTTCAGTTCCTGAAGTCCAGAAGTTTGTCAAGGGAGTATTGCATATACAACCCCCTTTTGTGCCTCCAGTGGCACTGTGGGATCTCAACGTAGTTCTGGGATTCCTCAAAACACATTGGTTTAAAACCAGTCAAATCTGTGGATTTGAAGCATCTCACATGAAAAGTGAACATGCTCTTGGACCTGGCCTGGACCAGGCGAGTGTCAAATTGGTGGTTTTTTTCTCAAAAAAGCCCATATCTGTTTGTCCATTCGGACAGGGCAGAGCTGCGGACTCGTCCCCAGTTCTCTCCCTAAGGTGGTGTCAGTGTTTCACCTGAACCAGCTTATTGTGGTGTCTTGCGCCTACTAGGGACTTGGAGGACTCCAAGTTGCTAGATGTGGTCAGGGCCCTGAAAATATAGGTTCCAGGACGGCTGGAGTCAGGAAAACTGACTTGCTGTTATCCTGTATGCACCCAACAATATTTAGTCAGGGGCAAACACGTTTGTAAAATCCTACAAATTTGATAACCTGGCTAAGGAGGACCTGGAGTTCTCTCATTCGGTGCTGCAGAGTCATCCGCACTCTCCCGCCCGTTTGGGAGCTTTGGTATAATCCCCATGGTCCTTTCAGGAACCCCAGCATCCACTAGGACGATAGAGAAAATAAGAATTTACTTACCGATAATTCTATTTCTCGGAGTCCGTAGTGGATGCTGGGCGCCCATCCCAAGTGCGGATTATCTGCAATACTTGTACATAGTTACAAAAATCGGGTTATTATTGTTGTGAGCCATCTTTCAGAGGCTCCGCTGTTATCATACTGTTAACTGGGTTCAGATCACAGGTTGTACAGTGTGATTGGTGTGGCTGGTATGAGTCTTACCCGGGATTCATAAATCCTTCCTTATTGTGTACGCTCGTCCGGGCACAGTATCCTAACTGAGGCTTGGAGGAGGGTCATAGGGGGAGGAGCCAGTGCACACCACCTGATCCTAAAGCTTTACTTTTTGTGCCCTGTCTCCTGCGGAGCCGCTATTCCCCATGGTCCTTTCAGGAACCCCAGCATCCACTACGGACTCCGAGAAATAGAATTATCGGTAAGTAAATTCTTATTTTTACAATGCCCTAAGTCAAGCAAGGCCCCTGCTTCAGAACCAGCCGGTACTGATCCAATCAGACAACATCACGGCGGTCGCCCATGTAAACAAACAGGGCGGCACAAGAAGCAGGATGGCGATGGCAGAAGCCACAAGGATTCTCCGATGGGCGACCTACACCCGGGAGAATGGGGACTTCATCCAGAAGTTTTCCAAATGCGGAAAAACCGTTGGGTATGACCACGGGTGGACATGATGGCGTCCCGCCTCAACAAAAAGTTGAAAAGATATTGCGCCAGGTCAAGGGACCCTCAGGCGATCGCGGGGGACGCTCTAGTGACACCGTAGGTGTACCAGTCGGTTTATGTGTTTCCTCCTCTGCCTCTCATTCCCAAGGTACTGAGAATCATATGAAAGCGAGGAGTGGAAACTATACTCGTGGTTCCGGATTGGCCACGAAGAGCTGGATACCCGGAACTTTAAGAGATGCTTGCAGAGGACCCTTGGCCTCTGCCGCTCGGACAAGACCTGCTGCAGCAGGGATCCTGTCTGTTCCAAGACTTACCGCGGCTACGTTGGACGGCATGGCGGTTGAACACCGGATCCTAATGGGCATTCCGGAGGAAGTCATCCCTACCCTGCTCAAAGCCAGGAAGGATGTCACCGCAAAACGTTATCACCGCATTGGGCGAAAATATGTTGCGTGGTGTAAGGCCAAGAAGGCCCCGACGAAGGAATGTCAACTGGGTCGATTCCTACAATTCCTGCAAGCAGGAGTGACGTTGGGCCTCAAATTGGGGTCCATCAAGGTCCAGATTTCGGCTCTGTCGATTTTCTTCCAGAAAGAACGGGCTTCACTGCCTGTAGTTCAGACTTTTGTCAAAGGAGTTCTGCATATTCAGCCTCCTTTTGTGCCCAGTGGCACCTTGGGATCTCAATGTAGTTTTGGAATTCCTGAAATCACATTGGTTCGAACCACTTAAGACTGTGCATTTAAAATATCTCACGTGGAAAGTGGTCATGCTGTTGGCCCTGGCTTCGGCCAGGTGAGTTTCAGAATTGGCGGCTTTGTCTTGTAAAAGCCCTTATCTGATTTTCCATATGGATAGGGCAGAATTGAGGACTCGTCCTCAGTTTCTCACGAAGGTGGTCTCAGTTTTTCACTTGAACCAACCTATTGTGGTGCCTGCGGCTACTAGGGACTTGGAGGATTCCAAGTTGCTGGACGTAGTCAGGGCCCTGAAAATTTACGTTTCCAGGACGGCTGGAGTCAGAAAGTCTGACTCGCTGGTTATCCTGTATGCACCCGACAAGCTGGGTGCTCCTGCTTCTAAGCAGTCTATTGCGCGCTGGATGTGTAGCACTATTCAGCTGGCGCATTCTGCGGTGGGATTACCGCAGTTTAAATCTGTTAAAGCCCATCCCACGAGGAAGGAGGGCTCATCTTGGGCGGCTGCCCGAGGGGTCTCGGCTTTACAACTTTGCCGAGCTGTTACTTGGTCAGGGGCAAACACGTTTGCAAAATTCTACAAAATTGATACCCTGGCTGAGGAGGACCTGGAGTTCTCTCATTCGGTGCTGCAGAGTCATCCGCACTCTCCCGCCCGTTTGGGAGCTTTGGTATAATCCCCATGGTCCTTACGGAGTTCCCAGCATCCATTAGGACGTCAGAGAAAATAAGATTTACTTACCGATAATTCTATTTCTCGTAGTCCGTAGTGGATGCTGAGCGCCCATCCCAAGTGCGGATTGTCTGCAATACTTGTACATAGTTATTGTTAACTAAAACGGGTTATTGTTGTGAGCCATCTATTCAGAGGCTCCTCTATTATCATGCTGTTAACTGGGTTTCATATCACAGGTTGTACGGTGTGATTGGTGTGGCTGGTATGAGTCTTACCCGGGATTCAAAATCCTTCCTTATTGTGTACGCTCGTCCGGGCACAGTATCCTAACTGAGGCTTGGAGGAGGGTCATAGGGGGAGGAGCCAGTGCACACCAGGTAGTCCTAAAGCTTTCTTTAGTTGTGCCCAGTCTCCTGCGGTGCCGCTATTCCCCATGGTCCTTACGGAGTTCCCAGCATCCACTACGGACTACGAGAAATAGAATTATCGGTAAGTAAATTCTTATTTTCTCTGACGTCCTAGTGGATGCTGGGTACTCCGTAAAAACCATGGGGATTATACCAAAGCTCCTAAACGGGCGGGAGAGTGCGGATGACTCTGCAGCACCGAATGAGAGAACTCCAGGTCCTCCTCGTGGAATGGGCTTTTACAGATTTAGGCTGCGGTAGTCCCACCGCAGAATGCGCCAGCTGAATAGTGCTACAAATCCAGCGCGCGATAGTCTGCTTAGAAGCAGGTGCACCCAGCTTGTTGGGTGCATATAAAATAAACAGCGAGTCAGTTTTCCTGACTCCAGCCGTCCTGGAAATATAAATTTTCAGGGCCCTGACTACGTCCAGAAACTTGGAATCCTCCAAGTCCCTAGTAGCCGCAGGCACCACAATAGGTTGGTTCAAGTGAAAAGCTGATACCACCTTCGGGAGAAACTGAGGACGAGTCCTCAACTCTGCCCTATCCATATGGAAAATCAGATAGGGGCTTTTACAGGACAAAGCCGCCAATTCTGATACACGTCTGGCCGCAGCCAGAGCCAACAACATAACCACTTTCCACGTGAGATATTTTAAATCCACAGTCTTAAGTGGCTCAAACCAATGTGATTTCAGAAACTCCCAAAACCACATTGAGATCCCAAGGTGCCACTGGGGGCACAAAAGGAGGCTGAATATGCAGAACTCCCTTGACAAAAGTCTGAACTTCAGGCAGTGAAGCCAGTTCTTTCTGGAAGAAAATCGACAGGGCCGAGATCTGGACCTTAATGGACCCCAATTTGAGGCCCAACGTCACACCTGCTTGCAGGAAATGCAGGAATCGACCCAGTTGAAATTCCTCCGTTGGGGCCTTCTTGGCCTCACACCAAGCAACATATTTTCGCCAAATGCGGTGATAATGTTTTGCGGTGACATCCTTCCTGGCCTTGATCAGGGTAGGGATGACTTCCTCCGGAATGCCTATTTCCTTTAGGATCCGGCGTTCAACCGCCATGCCGTCAAACGCAGCCGCGGTAAGTCTTGGAACAGACAGGGTCCCTGCTGCAGCAGGTCTTGTCTGAGCGGCAGAGGCCAAGGGTCCTCTGCAAGCATCTCTTGAAGCTCCGGGTACCAAGCCCTTCTTGGCCAATCCGGAGCCACGAGAATAGTTCTCACTCCTCGCTTTCTTATTATTCTCAGTACTTTGGGTATGAGAGGTAGAGGAGGAAACACATAAACCGACTGGTACACCCACGGTGTCACTAGAGCGTCCACAGCGATCGCCTGAGGGTCCCTTGACCTGGCGCAATATCTTTTTAGCTTTTTGTTGAGGCGGGACGCCATCATGTCCACCTGTGGTTTTTCCCAACGGTTTACCAGCATCTGGAAGACTTCTGGATGAAGTCCCCATTCTCCCGAGTGGAGGTCGTGCCTGCTGAGGAAGTCTGCTTCCCAGTTGTCCACTCCCGGAATGAACACTGCTGTCAGTGCTAACACATGATTCTCTGCCCATCGGAGAATCCTTGTGACTTCTGCCATTGCCCTCCTGCTTCTTGTGCCGCCCTGTCTGTTTACATGGGCGACCGCCGTGATGTTGTCTGACTGGATCAGTACCGGCCGGTTCTGAAGCAGGGGTCTTGCTTGGCTTAGGGCATTGTAAATGGCCCTTAGCTCCAGAATATTTATGTGAAGCGAAATCTCCTGATTTGACCACAGTCCTTGGAAATTTCCTCCCTGTGTGACTGCACCCCAGCCCCGAAGGCTGGCATCCGTGGTCACCAGGACCCAGTCCTGTATTCCGAATCTGCGGCCCTCTAGTAGATGAGCCCTCTGCAGCCACCACAGCAGCGACACCCTGGTCCTTGCCGACAGGGTTATTCGCTGTTACATCTGGAGATGGGACCTGGACCATATGTCCAACAGGTCCCACTGGAAAGTCCTTGCGTGGAACCTTCCGAATGGAATCGCCTCGTACGAAGCTACCATTTTTCCCAGGACTCGTGTGCATTGATGTACCGACACCTGTCCCGGTTTTAGGATGTCTCTGACTAGAGATGACAACTCCTCGTCCTTTTCCATTGGAAGAAACACTTTTTTCTGGTCTGTTTCCAGAATCATTCCCAGGAACAGAAGACGTGTCGTCGGGACCAGCTGTGACTTTGGAATTGAGAATCCAGTCCTGCTGTTGCAGCACTTCCGGAGAAAGTGCTACCCCCTTACCAACTGTTCCTTGGACCTCGCCTGTATCAGGAGATCGTCCAAGTACGGGATAATTAAAACTCCCTTCTTGCGAAGGAGTATCATCATTTCGGTCATTACCCATGGTAAAGACCCTCGGTGCCGTGGATAATCCAAACGGCAGCGTCTGGAACTGATAGTGACAGTCCGGTACCACAATCTTGAGGTACTCCTGGTGAGGAGGGTAAATGGGGACATGCAGGTAAGTATCCTTGATGTCCAGAGAGACCCTGTAATCCCCCTCGTCCAGGATCGCAATAATCGCCCTGAGCGATTCCATCTTGAACTTGAATCTTTTGTTATATGTGTTCAAGGATTTTGAATTTAAGATGGGTCTCACCGAACCGTCCGGTTTCGGTACCACAAACATTGTGGAAAAGTAACCCTTTTCCTGTTGAAGGAGGGGTACCTTGATAATCACTTGCTGTGAATACAGTTTTTTGGATAGCCACCAACACTGCCTCCCTGGCAGAGGGAGTTGCCGGTAAGGCAGATTTTAGGAAACGGCGGGGGGGAGACGTCTCGAATTCCAGCCTGTACCTCTGAGATACTGTTTGAAGAACCCAGGGATCCACCTGTGAGAGAGCCCACTGTGCGCTGAAATTTCTGAGACGGGCCCCCACCGTACCCGGGTCCGCCTGAGCAGCCCCAGCGTCATGCTGTGGACTTACCGGACGCAGGGGAGGACTTCTGCTCCCGGGAACTAGCTGTGTGCTGCAGCTTTTTCCCTCTACCTTTTCCTCTTGGCAGAAAAGATGGGCCTCTAGCCCTCTACTTTTCTGGGGCCGAAGGGACTGTACCTGATAATACAGTGCTTACTTTTGCTGTGGGGTAGCTTGTGGCAAAAGTTTTGATTTCCCAGCCGTAGCTGTGGAAACGAGGTCTGAAAGACCATCCCCAAACAGTTCCACCCCCTTCTAGGGCAAACTTCCATGTGCCGTTTTGAATCGGCATCGCCCGACCATTGCCGAGTCCATAACCCCCGTCTGGCGGCAATGGTTTTACATAGCGCTTATTAGTGATGCCAGTCGGCAAATATCCCTCTGTGCATCACGCATGTATAAGACAGCGTCTTTTATATGCTCTATTTTCAGCAAAATATTGTCCCTATCTATAGTATAAATATTATCCGACAGGGAATCTGACCACGCAGCTGCCGCACTGCACATCCATGCCGAGGCAATAGCAGGTCTCAATATAATGCCCGTGTGTGTGTATATAGCTTTAAGGGTAGTTTTCTGCTTTCTATCAGCAGGTCCTTCAGGGCGGCCGTATCCGTGACGGTAGTGCCACCTTTTTTAATAAGCGTGTAACCGCTTTATCTACCCTAGGGGTTATTTCCCAACGTGACCTATCCTCTGGCAGAAAGGGTACGCTGCTTAGAAATTATCAATTTCTTATCGGGGGAAGTCCACGCTTCCTCACACACCTCATATCAATTCCTCAGATGCAGGAAAACTACTGGTAGTTTTCTGTCACCAAACATAATACCCTTTTTTGTGGTATCTGGGGTATTATCAGAAATGTGTAATACATTTTTCATTGCCTCAATCATGTAACGGGTGGCCCTATTGGAGGGTACACTAGTCTCATCGTCGTCGACACTGGAGTCGGTATCCGTGTCAACATCTGTGTCTGCCATCTGAGGTAGCGGGCGTTTTAGAGCCCCTGATGACATGTGAGACGCTTGGACAGGCACAAGCTGAGCAGCCGGCAGTCCTATGTCGTCAAACCTTTTATGTAAGGAGTTGACACTCGTAATTCCTTCCATAAGTCCATCCACACCGGTGTCGACCCCGCAGGGGGTGACATCCCATTCACAGGCATTTGCTCCGCCTCCACATCATTATCCTCATCATACATGTCGACACAGCAGTACCGACACACAGCACACACACAGGGAATGCTCTGACAGAGGACAGGACCCCACAAAGCCCTTTGGGGAGACAGAGGGAGAGTATGCCAGCACACACCAGAGCGCTATATATACACAGGGATATCACCTATAGAGAGTGTTTTCCCTTATAGCTGCATAATCTATATATATACTGCGCCTAATTTGTGTCCCCCTCTCTTTTTAACCCTTTTCTGTAGTGCAGGACTGCAGGGGAGAGCCAGGGAGCGATCCCTCCAGCAGAGCTGTGAGGGAAAATGGCGCCAGTGTGCTGAGGGAGATGGCTCCTCCCCTTTTTCGGCTGGCTTTCTCCCGCTATTGTAAAAGTTCTGGCAGGGGTTAATAAACACCTATATAGCCCCTGGGGCTATATATGGTGTCAGTTCGCCAGCCAAGGTGTTAATATTGCTGCTCAGGGCGCCCCCCCCCCAGCGCCCAGCACCCATCAGTGACCGCAGTGTGTGGTGTGCATGAGGAGCAATGGCGCACAGCTGCAGTGCTGTGCGCTACCTTGGAGAAGACAGAAGTCTTCAGCCGCCGATTTTCCGGACCACCTTCTTGCTTCTGGCTCTGTAAGGGGGACGGCGGCGCGGCTCCGGGAACGGACGACGAGGTCGGGTCCTGTGTTCGATCCCTCTGGAGCTAATGGTGTCCAGTAGCCTAAGAAGCCCAAGCTACCACCACTTAGGTAGGTTCGCTTCTTCTCCCCTTAGTCCCTCGGTGCAGTGAGCCTGTTGCCAGCAGGTCTCACTGAAAATACAAAACCTAACATATACTTTCTTCCTAGGAGCTCAGGAGAGCCCCTAGTGTGCATCCAGCTCAGCCGGGCACAGAAATCTAACTGAGGCTTGGAGGAGGGTCATAGGGGGAGGAGCCAGTGCACACCAGGTAGACCTAAATCTTTCTTTAGAGTGCCCAGTCTCCTGCGGAGCCTGTCTATTCCCCATGGTCCTTACGGAGTACCCAGCATCCACTAGGACGTCAGAGAAATGTGTAGCAACTTGATAGAACATTTTGTAGAATAAATAAGGTAAGTAGGTCAAGAGTTACAATAAATAGGATACATCACTTCTAGAAATATTTCCTTAGCTGACTTTTACATTCATGTACTTTACATGCCGCATCTACTGTCATGAGCCGATGAAAGCCTTTGTCCCTTTTTCCTGTCATAAGGTTGCAGTGTTATTGTGTACACAGTGTAAACATCAAGACTATGGGCCTAATTCACATCTGATTGCAGCAGCAAATTTGTTACAAGTTGGGCAAAACCATGTGCACTGCAGGGGGGGGGGGGGCAGATGTAACATGTGCAGAGAGAGTTAGATTTGGGTGCGGTGTGTTCAAACTGAAATCTAAATTGCAGTGTAAAAATAAAGCAGCCGGTATTTACCCTGCACAGAAACAAAATAACCCACCCAAATCTAACTCTCTCTGCACATGTTATATCTGCCTCCCCTGCAGTGCACGTGGTTTTGCCCAACTGCTAATAAATTTGCTGCTGTGGTCAGATCTGAATTAGGCCCTACGTTCTTGTATACTTGTGACATCTGTATGTGACCACTTGTTCCAAGTGTGCCATAGGGGAGATGGATATGTGAAGATGATGGTCACTATATCGACAGTGACTACATTTACACAACAACGCCTGTGCCGATACTCTAACACAGTTTTAAGGCTGCATAAAGCATTTTAAGTTTGCAGGCTTCATACCTTTAAACATGCCGCTTTATGAGCATGTTTAAAATTATAATGCCTACACGGTTATTGGACTTTAAGTATATTAGAACTGTGTCAGGATACTGGCACCGGCATTATGGTATTGATATAGTCACTGTCAACATCCTGACTACATCCCCTTTAGGGAATAATCAATTGCAGGTTGGTATATATACACTAGTAAGTAATAAGATTAAAACAACTTACTATGAAGTGACTAACATTAATTATCTCGTTACAATGGCACCTGTCAAGGGGTGGGATATTTTAGGCAGCAAGTGAACAGTCCGTTTTTGAAGTTCATGCGCTGGAAGCAGTAAAAATGAGCAAGCGTAAGGATCTGTGCGACTTTGACAAGGGGCAAATTGTGATGACTATATGACTTGGTCAGAGCATCTCCCAGCTGTAGGTTTTGTGGGGTGTTCCCACAAAAAGTAGTCCAAGGAAGTGCAACCAGTGAAATGGTGCACAAGCCTCAATGATGCATGAGGGGAGGAAAGGCTTGTCCATCTGATCCTATCCCACAGAAGAGCTACTGTAGCACAAATTGCTGAAAAGTTATGATAGAAAGCTGTAAGACCACACATTTCTTTGCATGCTGACCCCATATACACTGCCGATTACTCCTACAATTGGTAAGTTAGCGTCAGAACTTAACCATGGAGCAATGGAAGTAGGTGGCCTGGTCTGATGAATCACATTTTCTTTTACATCATGTGGATAGCTTGGTGCGTGTGCATTATTTACCAGGGAAAGAGATTCCACCAGGATGCACTATAGGGAGTCAAGCTGGCAGAGGTAGTATGATGCTCTGTGCAATGTTCTGCTGGCAAATCTTGGGTCCTGTCATTCATGTGGATGTTAATTTGGCATATACCACCTACCTAAACATTGTTGCCCCATTTATGGCAACAGTGTTCTCTGATAACAGTGGCCTCTTTCAGCAGCATTATGCGCCCTGCCACACTGTAAAAATTGTTCCTGAAAGGTTTGAGGAACATGACAAAGAGTTCAAGGTGTTGGCTTGTCCTCCAAATTCCCCAGCTCTCTATCCAATCGAGCATCTGTGGGTTGTGCTGGAAAACCCGTTCCGAGCCATGGAGGCGACACCTCGCCGCTTACAGGACTTAAAGGATCTTCTATTAATGTATTGGTGCCAGATACCACAGGACACCTCCAGAGGTCTTGTTGAGTCAATGCCTCAACGGATCAAAGCTGTTTTGGTGGCCTACACAATATTAGGCAGGTGGTTTTAATATTATGACTGATCAGTGTTTGGTGCAAAAGAAAATACTACATAGAACACTTCTACACCAAAAACACTTTCTGTAGCATTTAACTGATATATGGGTATAATTATATCATCTAAAGTATATACTCACAGTCACTAATAACCTTCTAGGAAAATCATAGTATATTGTACCGATATCAACACATTTTGTGCTGGGATGATGAGATTAGAGATATATATTATCTAGTAATAAATTAATGCAAGCTAATCCGACCCAGTTTAGGATAAAGAGGGAAATGTGACATCAATTGCTATAAATATTCATGAAGCATTGTGTGAATTATAGTTTTGAGTAACTAACTGTGGTCAATGAATACATTTCTATGAGTCAGCCAGGCAGCCTCATGTATCAGTAGGTTATCCAAATAATACAGTGTAACAAATTTCTTGGCAACACTGAGAGGCTGAAAAGCAGCTGCATATCTCACTAGTGGCTGCACTTGTAACAAGTATCTTTATTATAAGACTGTTACAGGTGGATACGTATTTTAAAGTGAGTCAAGTAGCTGGATGTTCCAGTAGCATACAATAATCTATATTCTGCAACAATTTATGAGTAACAGACAATGAACTAAGCAGCAGCAGTATACCTTGCTGGCCCCCCCTTTTTTTCTCCCTGACACAGTGTTGAAATGAATCAATCCTATTTAGGAAACAGCTATGGTATAACCATTTGAAGTGAATTACTGCCATATTCCCAGATCAGGGCCGGTTCTACCCCTTGTGGCGCCCAGTGCGAGAGTTTCCACTGGCGCCCCCCCCCCCCCCCTTTCCTCCCGTGGCAAAACAGTTAGTGTGCGGTTGGGGGCTTCATAGGGGAGGGGCGTGGCCAGTTATGCTCCCAGTAGCTGTGCCCCCCAGTTTATTTACCCCCTGTCGCTGTGCCCCCTCTTTATTTGCCCCCTGTTGCTGTGCCCCCTCTTTATTTGCCCCCTGTCGCTGTACCCCCTCTTTATTTGCCCCCTGTTGCTGTGCCCCCTCTTTATTTGCCCCCTGTTGCTGTGCCCCCTCTTTATTTTCCCCGTCGCTGTGCCCCCTCTTTATTTGCCCCCTTTCGCTGTGCCCCCCGCTTACAAACACACACACAAAATAATAAAAACAATACTTACCACTGCCCCGCTCCTGCTTCTTCTGCTGCTCCGTCAGTCGGGCTGCCCGCTCCTCTCTATGGGAGAGACGTCAATGACGTCTCTCCCATAGCGCCGCACAGACACTAGAGGTCAATAACGACCTCTAGTGTCTGTGCCTGGAGCCGGCTGCAGCGGACGCCCACACAGCCCACGGCGTCTGCTGCAGCGGGGAGCGGAGTGCGGGCAGGCGGCGGTGCCTTCGGGGTGACTGCGGCCGCGCCCCCAGGCCGCAGCGCCCCGGGCAAAGGCACTGCTTGCCCGCACCAAGATCCGCTCCTGTCCCAGATACATAAACACATCCAAGCATATATTTTATAATAAATGCTAATATTGGATGAATCAATGATAGAGTTTCTTCTATAGATGGTAAAATTGATATCATGAATTGATCAAAGATAGTTTAACCTGCTCCTATTTAACTAGGGTCTATTCAGTGTATATTAAGATATAAGTCCGTTGGGCATCTTTATTCATTTTGGAACATGTTAATAGGCTAACATCTATCTCCAGGACTTATAGGGACCTGTATGTGTGTGTATATATATATATATATATATGTATATATATATATATATATATATATATATATATATATATCATACGGGACTACTATACTTTACACCGATAAAGTTGCACTGTAAAATAATAAGGAATACTCCTTTAACAGGGCAACGAGAAGTTTATAAAATCTCAAACACATTCAATATAGTAGTGGTCAATTACAACTGACACCTGACAAGACGAATTATACCGTCTGAATAGTTACTTTTGCTTTCCAGTATATTAGAGATTGCTATATCTCTTAAGAAAGCAATATTGCTTATATTAAAATCAAGTTATGTAAGCCCCGATTGTCATCATAAAGGAAGAGTGCTACATAAGATAACTGGAATTGCTACATTCCTTTAAGCAACCCTTCCCGTTAAAAATAGCTGATACAAAATTAGACGAATTAAGCCGTTTTATTAATTATTTCTGCTTTCTAGTAGATTTGAGATTGCTATATCTCTAAGGAAAGCAATATTGCTCATATTAAAACCAGACCAAAAAGGCTGATCGCTATTATAAAGGAAAAGTGCTATATATGACAACCAGAATTGCCACATTTCTTAAAGTAATCTTACCTGCTAATATTTTATTAGACAAACAGACTCTCTGATTGAATTGGAGCATTTTCTCTTCTCTCAGGATAACAATAAATATAAAATATCCTAAGTTTGGGGATTTATCTCTTCAAACTGTTTATACTGAGATTATCCGTCTATGAAAGTATGATTGGGAATATGGCCTTAAGGGACATAGAGATATAATGATCCCTGACCATTGATTATCTTCATAACTGGAGGTTGGTCAATTTTGCTATACTCATTCACCCCCACAGTTCTGTTATTGGGGACGACTTTTCTGAGAATTAATCCCTATCCAGCAAATGGTGTATGAACAACAAGTCTCAGTAGTAATACCATATCACTAAATTATTTAATATTAACAATTTGGTTATATACAGGAATAATTTTGTGAAGGTGGCACAGAAAAAGAAAAAGAATCACACGTGGACACGCCTTTTAATCTTTCACATTTCTTTATTCTTCTTCATTCACATATATGTTTGTTTTGTGATTTTAAACCTTATGTTTCACTGCGAGTTTGGGATAAACATATAAATGTACATCTCATTTTAATACATATCTAATAAGGGTTACTTTTTATGATACAACTGATTCTGTCTCAAGTGCATCAACAGTACAGACTTCTTCTTGTCCCCCCCCCCCCCAATTCTAGTTCATAATTACTGTAGTTGACTGCACCCCCCTCGTATATAGAATATTGTTTGTTATTTAAAAAAAGGGGTCTCTACCAAGTGGGTTTATGGTGACGAAAAACATACTCCCACAATATATCAGCATTATATCGAGTGTGCAGATACTATCTTTGTGTGTATATGTAAGACCAGCATACCTGTATTGCATCATCCAAAAAGGAGTTGGAGTTTTGAATTTTTCATTTTGTTTTGTAATTGTAGTTTTTTAAGTGTGGTCAGAATTAGTTATGATCACTAAAAAGTAGCAGTATAATGTAATGTATACATAGGCTTAACATATTATCCCTTTAAACCGGGTCGCTCATGGATTACACAGGTTCTGTGGCTGACTAAAACCAGGTGAAATGCAGACTTGAAGTCAGCCAGCCACAGAACCTGTGTAATTCATGAGTGTCCCTGTTTAAAGTGATAGTATAGTAAGCCTGTATACATAGGAACTAGGCTGATTCCCATGTATCTTTTTTTTTTTGTCTGCTTTTATATGACAACTAGTAATCATAAAGTTGTAGAATTAATAAATGTCTAGAAAAAAAAGTCTAAAACATATTTATGTACATTGTGATTTGTTTTCTCATCAGCACATACATCTTTGGCTATATCACCAATTTGGTCTGTTTTTACCACGTGTAGCCTCAAACTGATTGGGTTGTCTACCTGCTAACATGCTAAAAATTATCTGTTTAAATGGCTTTAGTGTCAGCAGTCTGTATGCAGCCATTTTGACCACCAGTATGTTTGTGTGCTTGAATCGAAGTACACGATTGGTTCGGGCTAAACTAAAAATTGTTTAGCAGTTTCAATACAAGGCATACTGTACAGTACATGCTATATCTTTGATCCAGTCCCCTCCTTTTCATGGACATTAATGCATATTGATGATTTAGAGACAGAGGAGCTAAACACATGGACATGTCTGGCATATCTTGACTGTAATAAATGTTACTTTTGTAATATTTCTGTGGTGGTGATTTGACCTATTTAATAAGCTATTTTATAGTGGGACTTTGAATCCCTCTTTAGTATGGATTTGCTGTAAGGGAAGACACTAAATAGCTAAAGCAGTCCTTTCAGGATTAACCAGCTGCGAGGGATTTAACTTGACACCCTTCTTGCTACAATTCCTGTCGAGACCCATTCACTACAGCATCTTGTCTACACATACACTTTCCCTCCCTTCTTTCAAGCCCTCTGTTACCAATTTACCCCTCACAGATCTGCTTAGACCTTGCAGATGTTTTGTTTTGAAGTCTTTGCAGCCCCCCTGGAGATGAGTATTCTGCAATTCACATGGACGTAATCTGTTAGACAAAATTTGGCTGCAAATCCCACTGGGAAGTCCTTATATTGCTTAGGTAGTTAAGAATTTAATTTAGGTATGTTTAAATGTATTGACTGATTTGAAGAAGTTAGTGTATTTTTTTTTTTTTTGGAGCATGTGGCTCAGTGTTCATGTTTTTTTAGATAATCAGTTCTCTTGTTTATCATGCCGATGTAAATGAATGCACTAAAATATAAAACAATTTTAGTGGGGGGAAAAAACAATTACTTTTAATCTGACTCTTCTCATGGAGTCAAATGGGGTAATGCAGTTCAACAGTGAGTTGCCATGATTTTTAGACCGCTAAATATGGTAGCCAAATATTACTAATTTTCCTGTGCATCTCTATGGGAAGCAAAGGGAAATTAGAAGTGTTACTGGTGCAAAGGGCCGTCATCCAACCATTCTGGAGGCACTTTGTGCGGCCTTTGCGCTGAAGTCAATACCTCCCTAAGTATAGTGTTAACCTTTTTTTAATTTTTTTAATTAGAGTCCTGGGGTCTGTGGCTTATTAACGTACCCCATTCTGAAATTTTACAGCAACTTGCTCATTTCAGCCCTTGCATTGCTGGTTTATTATGCAAGTATTTTCAACATTTGCTGAACTGAAAACATTGCTGAATTATCATTAATGTAATTCTCTGGCGTTCATCTTTTAAGTCAGAGGGCTATATTCAATTGCAGGAGGAAGAGAGATGCAGATGCACACTCCGAGCACTAAGAACACTGATAGTAAGAATAATTGAAATAAACCCTCACAATTAACATGGAGTATAACTGAAGTTCTTAGCACACATATGTGCAAATATGCTGGCCCATGTACCGCGGCCAGGTGACTTCATCACATGGGTCCCTAACATTCCTAATACTATCACATTATATAAATGTATCCAGGACTTAAGCCCCGTAAACAAGGGGAGATGTGTGCTGAGCGATCTAGCACAGACTGCTCAGCACACATCTCTCCCCCCGATCAGCACACAGCGCAATGTATTCTGAGCGAGGGGGGAATGTTGGACACGGGGGAAGGGGCACTCACTTCACACAGCAGCGAAGTGAGCGATCTACTAGATTTGCATTTCAAATCTAGAGTTAGCAATAGCGACGCGCGGGACCGTGTAACGCTATCGCTGTGGGGCATACACACGGAGAGATCATGCCTAATTTCTAATAGGGGTACTCACGGAGAGATCCATGCTTAAAATCTAAGCAATCGGACTAGATTGCTTAGAAGTTAAGCACTGATCTCTCCGTGTGTGTACCCCCCACAGCGATAGCCGCGTATCGCTGGTGTTAGATTTGCACACTCCCTGCACTAAGAACACTGATAGTAAAACATTATTTAAATAAACCCTTATAATTAACATGGAGTATAATTGAAGTTCTTAGCACACATTTGCTCAATTATGTGGGTCCATGTACCGCGACCAGGTGACTTCATCACATGGGTCCCTAAAATTCCTTCTAAATAGTGCCCTTATCAATGTGTTATCTGAACTGCAGGAAACTAGCTCATTAAAACACTTGAGGGTAAATGGGAGGGGTGCCGACGGAGAGGATCCGACTGCATCCTTTTCAGTTGCGAGCCGTTTCCTCCTCCCTTTCGTCCATGCATTTCCGCCCTCTCTGATGGGCAAAAATGTATGGTTGAAAATGACCCATTTTCGACTGCTCCGCTGTCGAAAAACACATGGATAAGTAAGGGATTCTGCTCATCCATGTGTTTTTCGACTTGGAATTTCTGACAGGGCGGAAAACCGGCACTTCAATTGACTATTGAAGTGTCTGAAAGTTCAGATCATCTACTGAAACTGAAGTTATAGGTGAGAGCCTGTTAATACCAAAATGATGTGCAGTAAATATGTATCTGGATGAGGTAAGCATGTTCACCATATGATGTGTGCATGTTTGTAAAAGCACGTTTTCAGAGCGTCTGTCAGGGAACATGCCACTTGCGTTTTTTTAATTATTTTCTCTGACGTCCTAAGTGGATGCTGGGGACTCCGTCAGGACCATGGGGATCAGCGGCTCCGCAGGAGACAGGGCACAAAAGTAAAAGCTTTAGGATCAGGTGGTGTGCACTGGCTCCTCCCCCCATGACCCTCCTCCAAGCCTCAGTTAGATTTTTGTGCCCGGCCGAGAAGGGTGCAATCTAGGTGGCTCTCCTAAAGAGCTGCTTAGAGTAAAAGTTTGTTAGGTTTTTTATTTTCAGTGAGTCCTGCTGGCAACAGGCTCACTGCTACGAGGGACTTAGGGGAGAGAAGTGAACTCACCTGCGTGCAGGATGGATTGGCTTCTTAGGCTACTGGACACCATTAGCTCCAGAGGGAGTCGGAACACAGGTCTCACCCTGGGGTTCGTCCCGGAGCCGCGCCGCCGACCCCCCTTGCAGATGCCGAAAAGTGAAGGTCCAGAAACGGCGGCAGAAGACTCTTCAGTCTTCATAAGGTAGCGCACAGCACTGCAGCTGTGCGCCATTGTTGTCAGCACACTTCATAGCAGCGGTCACTGAGGGTGCAGGGCGCTGGGGGGGGGGGGGCGCCCTGGGCAGCAATGATAGTACCTTATTCTGGCTAAAAATACATCACATATAGCCCCTGGGGGCTATATGGATGTATTTAACCCCTGCCAGGTCTCAGAAAAACGGGAGAAGAAGCCCGCCGAAAAGGGGGCGGGGCCTATTCTCCTCAGCACACAGCGCCATTTTCCCTCACAGAAATGCTGGTGGGAAGGCTCCCAGGCTCTCCCCTGCACTGCACTACAGAAACAGGGTTAAAACAGAGAGGGGGGGCACTTATTTGGCGATATGTGTATATATATATTAAAATGCTATAAGGGAAAAACACTTATATAAAGGTTGTCCCTGTATAATTATAGCGTTTTTGGTGTGTGCTGGCAAACTCTCCCTCTGTCTCCCCAAAGGGCTAGTGGGGTCCTGTCCTCTATCAGAGCATTCCCTGTGTGTGTGCTGTGTGTCGGTACGTGTGTGTCGACATGTATGAGGACGATGTTGGTGAGGAGGCGGAGCAATTGCCTGAAATGGTGATGTCACTCTCTAGGGAGTCGACACCGGAATGGATGGCTTATTTAAGGAATTACGTGATAATGTCAACACGCTGCAAGGTCGGTTGACGACATAAGACGGCCGGCAAACAAATTAGTACCTGTCCAGGCGTCTCAAACACCGTCAGGGGCTGTAAAACGCTCATTTACCTCAGTCGGTCGACACAGACACGGACACTGACTCCAGTGTCGACGGTGAAGAAACAAACGTATTTTCCTTTAGGGCCACACGTTACATGTTAAGGGCAATGAAGGAGGTGTTACATATTTCTGATACTACAAGTACCACAAGAAGGGTATTATGTGGGGTGTGAAAAAACTACCTGTAGTTTTTCCTGAATCAGATAAATTAAATGAAGTGTGTGATGATGCGTGGGTTTCCCCCGATAGAAAATTATTGGCGGTATACCCTTTCCCGCCAGAAGTTAGGGCGCGTTGGGAAACACCCTTTAGGGTGGATAAGGCGCTCACACGCTTATCAAAACCAGTGGCGGTACCGTCTCCAGATAGGGCCGCCCTCAAGGAGCCAGCTGAGAGGCTGGAGAATATCCTAAAAAGGTATATACACACATACTGGTGTTATACTGCGACCAGCGATCGCCTCAGCCTGGATGTGCAGCGCTGGGGTGGCTTGGTCGGATTCCCTGACTGAAAATGTTGATACCCTTGACAGGGGCAGTATTTTATTGACTATAGAGCATTTAAAGGATGCATTTCTATATATGCGAGATGCACAGAGGGATATTTGCACTCTGGCATCAAGAGTAAGTGCGATGTCCATATCTGCCAGAAGATGTTTATGGACACGACAGTGGTCAGGTGATGCAGATTCCAAACGGCACATGGAAGTATTGCCGTATAAAGGGGAGGAGTTATTTGGGGTCGGTCCATCGGACCTGGTGGCCTCGGCAACAGCTGGAAAATCCACCTTTTTTACCCCAAATCACATCTCAGCAGAAAAAGACACCGTCTTTTCAGCCTCAGTCCTTTCGTCCCCATAAGGGCAAGCGGGCAAAAGGCCAGTCATATCTGCCCAGGGATAGAGGAAAGGGAAGAAGACTGCAGCAGGCAGCCCATTCCCAGGAACAGAAGCCCTCCACAGCTTCTGCCAAGTTCTCAGCATGATGCTGGGGCCGTACAAGCGGACTCAAGTGCGGTGGGGGGTCGTCTCAAGAGTTTCAGCGCGTAGTGGCCTCACTCGCAAGTGGACCCCTGGATCCTACAAGTAGTATCCCAGGGGTACAGACTGGAAATTCGAGACGTCTCCCCCTCGCAGGCTCCTGATGTCTGCTTTACCAACGTCTTCCTCCGACAGGGAGGCAGTATTGGAAACAATTCACAAGCTGTATTCCCAGCAGGTGATAATCAAAGTACCCCTCCTACAACAAGGAAAGGGGTATTATTCCACACTATATTGTGGTACTGAAGCCAGACGGCTCGGTGAGACCTATTCTAAATGGGAAATCTTTGAACACTTGCATACAAAGGTTCAAATCAAGATGGAGTCACTCAGAGCAGTGATAGCGAACCAGGAAGAAGGGGACTATATGGTGTCCCTGGACATCAAGGATGCTTACCTCCATGTCCCAAATTGCCCTTCTCACCAAGGGTACCTCAGGTTCGTGGTACGGAACTGTCACTATCAGTTTCAGACGCTGCCGTTTGGATTGTCCACGGCACCCCGGGTCTTTACCAAAGTAATGGCCGAAATGATGATTCTTCTTCAAAGAAAAGGCGTCTTAATTATCCCTTACTTGGACGATCTCCTGATAAGGGCAAGGTCCAGAGAACAGTTGGAAATCGGAGTAGCACTATCTCAAGTAGTTCTACGACAGCACGGGTGGATTCTAAATATCCAAAATCGCAGCCGTTTCCGACTACACGTCTGCTGTTCCTAGGGATGGTTCTGGACACAGTCCAGAAAAAGGTGTTTCTCCCGGAGGAGAAAGCCAGGGAGTTATCCGAGCTAGTCAGGAACCTCCTAAAACCAGGAAAAGTGTCAGTGCATCATTGCACAAGAGTCCTGGGAAAAATGGTGGCTTATTACGAAGCGATTCCATTCGGCAGATTCCACGCAAGAATTTTTCAGTGGGATCTGCTGGACAAATGGTCCGGAACGCATTTTCAGATGCATCAGCGGATAACCCTATCTCCAAGGACAAGGGTGTCTCTCCTGTGGTGGTTACAGAGTGCTCATCTTCTAGAGGGCCGCAGATTCGGCATTCAGGATTGGATGCTGGTGACCACGGAGGCCAGCCTGAGAGGCTGGGGAGCAGTCACACAGGGAAAAAATTTCCAGGGAGTGTGATCAAGTCTGGAGATTTTTCTCCACATAAATATACTGGAGCTAAGGGCAATTTACAATGCTCTAAGCTTAGCAAGACCTCTGCTTCAAGGTCAGCCGGTATTGATCCAGTGGGACAACATCACGGCAGTCGCCCACGTAAACAGACAGGGCGGCACAAGAAGCAGGAGGGCAATGGCAGAAACTGCAAGGATTTTTCGCGGGGCGGAAAATCATGTGATAGCACTGTCAGCAGTGTTCATTCCGGGAGTGGACAACTGGGAAGCAGACTTCCTCAGCAGGCACAACCTCCACCCGGGAGAGTGGGGACTTCATCGGGAAGTCTTCCACATGATTGTGAACCGTTGGAAAAGACCAAAGGTGGACATGATGGCGTCCCGCCTGAACAAAAAACTGGACAAGTATTGCGCCAGGTCAAAAGACCCTCAGGCAATAGCTTTGGACGTTCTGGTAACACCGTGGGTGTACCAGTCGGTGTATGTCTTCCCTCCTCTGCTTCTCATACCCAAGGTATTGAGAATTATAAGACGTAGAGGAGTAAGAACTATACTCGTGGCTCCGGATTGGCCAAGAAGGACTTGGTACCCGGAACTTCAAGAGATGCTCACAGAGGACTCATGGCCTCTGCCGCTAAGAAGGGACTTGCTTCAGCAAGTACCATGTCTGTTCCAAGACTTACCGCGGCTGCGTTTGACGGCATGGCGGTTGAACGCCGGATCCTAAGGGAAAAAGGCATTCCGGAAGAGGTCATTCCTACCCTGGTCAAAGCCAGGAAGGAGGTGACCGCACAACATTATCACCACATGTGGCGAAAATATGTTGCGTGGTGTGAGGCCAGGAAGGCCCCATGAAGAAATTTCAACTCGGTCGTTTCCTGCATTTCCTGCAAACAGGAGTGTCTATGGGCCTCAAATTGGGGTCCATTAAGGTTCAAATTTCGGCCCTGTCGATTTTCTTCCAGAAAGAATTGGCTTCAGTTCCTGAAGTCCAGAAGTTTGTCAAGGGAGTACTGCATATACAACCCCCTTTTGTGCCTCCAGTGGCACTGTGGGATCTCAACGTAGTTCTGGGATTCCTAAAATCACATTGGTTTAAACCGCTCAAATCTGTGGATTTGAAATATCTCACAGGGAAAGTGACCATGCTGTTGGCCCTGGCCTCGGCTAGGCGAGTGTCAGAATTGGCGGCGTTTGTCTCAAAAAAGCCCATATCTGATTGTCCATTCGGACAGGGCAGAGCTGCGGACTCATCCCCAGTTTCTCCCTAAGGTGGTGTCAGTGTTTCACCCGAACCAGCTTATTGTGGTACCTGCGGCTACTAGGGACTTGGAGGACTCCAAGTTGCTAGATGTTGTCAGGGCCCTGAAAATATAGTTTCCAGGACGGCTGGAGTCAGGAAGACTGACTTGCTGTTATCCTGTATGCACCCAACAAACTGGGTGCTCTTGCTTCTAAGCAGACGATTGCTAGTTGGATGTGTAGTACAATTCAGCTTGCACATTCCGTGGCAGGCCTGCCACAGCCAAAATATGTAAATGCCCATTCCACAAGGAAGGTGGGCTCATCTTGGGCGGCTGCCCGAGGGGTCTCGGCTTTACAACTTTGCCGAGCTGATACTTGGTCAGGGGCACACCCTGACTGAGGAGGACCTGGAGTTCTCTCATTCGGTGCTGCAGAGTCATCCGCACTCTCCCGCCCGTTTGGGAGCTTTGGTATAATCCCCATGGTCCTGACGGAGTCCCCAGCATCCACTTAGGACGTCAGAGAAAATAAGAATTTACTTACCGATAATTCTATTTCTCGTAGTCCGTAGTGGATGCTGGGCGCCCATCCCAAGTGCGGATTGTCTGCAATACTTGTACATAGTTATTGTTACAAAAATCGGGTTATTATTGTTGTGAGCCATCTTTTCAGAGGCTCCGCTGTTATCATGCTGTTAACTGGGTTCAGATCACAGGTTGTACAGTGTGATTGGTGTGGCTGGTATGAGTCTTACCCGGGATTCAAAATCCTTCCTTATTGTGTACGCTCGTCCGGGCACAGTATCCTAACTGAGGCTTGGAGGAGGGTCATGGGGGGAGGAGCCAGTGCACACCACCTGATCCTAAAGCTTTTACTTTTGTGCCCTGTCTCCTGCGGAGCCGCTGATCCCCATGGTCCTGACGGAGTCCCCAGCATCCACTACGGACTACGAGAAATAGAATTATCGGTAAGTAAATTCTTATTTTTTTTACCTCTGTAAAATGCAAGTACTGGTTCTGATACTATAAATCTTTGTTTCTACTGTTACCATCCTCTTCTGTGTTACATTGCAGTAGCATTTCTCATTTCCACACGCTCCCACATTTAAAATGATTGAAAAGCATAAAATACATACATTAAATGCAAATTGTTTGTTTTTGCATTTGATTTATGTTTTTACAAGTGGTAAAACACATCCAAATGTCAGACGTTACGAGACCTTGTGTGACACAGCATTCATAGAAGAGAAATATTTTCTCTTATTAAAAAGAAAATATCTTTTATATTAGTCCCGAAGCATAACAAACAGGACAGTGGCTGATGACAATGGATACGATAGTACTTCATTTAATAAAAATTTGTTCATTTAATTCAGGTTGCACAAAGTATCGTCTGATGACAGGTTATGTGTCCCCCCCCCCCCCCCCCACCCCCGTACAATTTAATTAGTGGGTTGTTATCAGTAGGAAAGTGTTACAATTATTGTGGCCAGCTCGCAACTGTGCTGCTTTATCACGTATTGTAGAAAGTTATAGTGCATGGAAATAGCTTTGTAAAGAGGAGAGGTTTTTTTTTACATAAGAATGCATATATCAAATTCTTAAATTCTAGGTCTGAGAAATGCTTAATAACAAGACTAATGTGAGACTGCTCCTCCTACATCTCTAACCTCATTTCTATAAACACTTCCTCCAGCCCCCTTTACTGCCTCGACTGCAGTGGAGTGGCTCCCTTGGCTCCACCTTGGTTTTGGTTACATCTTCTCAAGCCCATCTTCAAGATTTCTCCTGCTCAGCACCCCTCTTCCGCAACTCACTCTTTAGCAAAGATATCCTTTCTATACGGTGACTACATCACGGCGGTCAGCATACAGATGCCGGTATCTCGGCCGCAAGAATGCCGGCAGGGGACTGAGGACTATCCCCACTGGGAACAGAACCTGTGGCGAGAGCGCAGCGAGCCACCAAGCCCACAAGGGGCTTTGTTGCGCTCACCCCCCAGCAGGCATTCTGGCGGGCGGGATCCTGGCATCAGTATGCTGACCGCCGGGATCCCGGCCACTGGTCACCCATATCCAAATCATCTCGCCAACTTCACATGTTCACACACACCTTACATCCCGCCTCCTAAATCTCCACTCTTCTTTCCTCCCCATACTACGCTTTTCCCCAGTTCACCCTTCAAATGTTCACCATGCCTCTTAGCAGGTAAGTTCTCACAGAACGGGACCTCCTACTTCATATTGGTCCCTAGCACCATCCTTGCTTTCAGCGCTCCTTATTTCTGGTCTCCAAGTCTTTTACAGCGACTCTGTATGCTCACCTTTTGCAGTGTACAGTCTCATAGAGGGCTGAAATGCTTTCCCATGACTGGCTTCTACTTGCCTGACAGTGAGGAAGTCTCCGGTTGCTAGGAGACGAAACGCGTTGACGCCCCCTTACACAATTGAGTTCTTTTGAATGAACAGCACAGCAGCACGGACCAGCTCTCCATTTTCCATTACTCCCGCACTTCGTTGCTAATCTACACCCCGGCCATCCAGTCTACTTCAGCTAAACCTCCGCAGTGAGGTACGATCACCACGATCATCTATTGCACAGCTGATTTCTGGACACCATCTCCGGGAGCCGGACACCTACAGACCCCTGCTGTAAGGCTGAGACAGCGCCGGCTAATTGCAGGTACACTGTCGTACACCGCTGCCGCCAACCAAACGGATGACGTCCTCCGCTGAGAGGCTTTTTCATTTAACAACATCCCGCTGATGACTGACGGCCTTTACAGCATCGAGTTTTCATTACCAGCGGGTTTGCTCTACATTCATTTTCAGAGGCAACAAATACATAATTTCTACTTACCAAGTGCATCTGTACACAGGACCCTGTAGCAATATTCAGGAACCAGCACGGTGGTAACTATTACAGCTTGTATGCCTCAATCAATTTCATAATTAGTGTGGAGCTTTATGATTCAATGTTACACTGGGACGCCAGTGTTTTAATTAGTAACCATTCATTTTAGAGAGAGCTTTGTCCAAATTTTAATTCAGTACAAATATATGCTGTCTCAACCAGCACACCCTTGAGACAGTGATTACTATTCTCTATTTGTGCATGTAAGAAGTTGCAACTTCTGTTTCTTTTTAACCTGCTTTATATGTATCAGTGTCTGTTTCATATATTATTCTGATATAAAGAAATTTATTTTAAGTGAGTTGCATCGAGTCAATCATTCTCCCTGCTAGACTGCACTCAATTAAAGTAATTAATTAATTGATTAATCTCTAGTGATTCTTGGAACGCAGAGCATTCCCCTTTTTCTGTTTTGCACCATATTCTACTTCAGTCTAACCAACTGTTTTTGCTCAGCGGCTCCATAGTTCACAACTACCTTTTTGAATACTACTATATACAGCGCCAGGTTATACAGTTTGAGATCATTCTCTCACTGTATTCACACATTTTGTACTGACAGTGAGTTACCCAAACCTTGCACCTTTTCCGCATTGCCCCTAGTTTGTTGGTTTATTGCTCTGTTGTTCCAAAGATATGGCAACCTCCATTTACTGTATCATTGCTATGTAAGGTTTTCTGTTACTTTCTGTATTCCCCGTACAGCACTGCATAAATGATGTGGTATCTAAAAAAATAAAAGATAATAGTAAAATGTGAATGGGTAAATTAAATATGAATGAGTAAGGGTTACAAAAATTATGTTTATCTACTGCTTGCAAGAATGTGAGAGGTTTCGAAGCGATTTGTCTAGCAAACACATTACTAACTCCCTTTTTCCTTGTGGTGGAGGCATGGTATGCCATACCCCTGCTTGGAAATAAGGGTTTTTAGTTGTTTTTTTTGCGTTTAGCCTATTCATTCAAGAGTCTTATAAAGTTTTTTCAGATATGACTGATGAAATACTGTAATTTAAAAAAAAAGACTTGCCTATAAAAACTTTTTTGTTTTTAAGTTTGCAGGACAAGTTCATTATCAGTACACCTCATCCACATCTGGATAAGGTAAGCTTTACTTTTTTTTTAAATCAGGTATTTTTTTATTGTTTTGCAAGAGAAAAACAAAACAAAAAAGAACATTACAACAAACAATTCTAATGAACATTTACAAAATCATATTTGTGCTTTGCAAGTAGTTCTTCTACATATTAATTGCATTATGTGGATATAGGACACAGGGGGACATTTACTAAGCAGTGATAAGAGTGGAGAAGTGAGCCAGTGGAGAAGTTGCCCCATCAACCAATCAGCAGTTCTGTATAGTTTTATAGTTTGCAAATTATGGATGTTACTTCAGTGCTGATTGGTTGCCATGGTCACTTCTCCACTGGCTCACTTCTCCGCTCTTATCACTGCTTAGTAAATGTCCCCCACAGTCACATCCACTCATCAGAACACATTAAAACAGATATAGAAGAGTAAACAAAAGAATCAAATTTCGTGCTAGAATACATGAGTAGAAAATGAAGGGAGGCAAGCCGGGCCGTACCAGAAGCAGTACACCACTGCAATCGGCACACAGACTCATTATTCAAAGCAGGGGCTCAATAGAGTACGGAGAGTTCCTCCAAAGAGCCCAAATCTTATCAAATTTCAATAGAGAATTACGTTTAGTGTACATAAATCGTTCATGGGAAAGGGTGGAGTTTACAAGGGCAACCCATTCAGCAGATGATGGAGGAACACGAGCCATCCTGGTGCGAGCGATGCACACTCGGGCCAATGCTAGAACAATATTCACATAAAGGCAGGAGTGAAGTGGAAGGCAGTCCCTCAAATCAAGACCAAATATACAGATACGCGGAGTCAACAACGGGATCCTAATACCAGTACGGGCTATAGATATCATGACATCCTCCCAAAATACACCCACGGGCATTGCCAGAGCAAGTGCCAGAACCCAGCAGCTGGAGCAGAGCATTTCGGGCATTTATCGAGCCTCCAAATTTAAGCAGACGAGAATGAGTCCAGTAGACCCTATGTAAAATATAAAGCTGTATCTGCTGGAATCTAGCACTCGCCGAGGCCGCACGCGGGGAAGCCAATATATGATTCCAATCCTCCTCATTAATTTCACCTAAATCATGCATCCATTTGGCCTTGAGGGTGGACAGCCCAACCAATCCAGAGGAGGAGAGAAGGGAGGAGTACGAAGCCGAGACCCTCCCACGAGAAGGCTAAGTACGAAGTAATTTATATGAACAGGGGATTCAGAAAGTTGTGGAGCAGAGCCCCCCCGACTGTGCCGTCAGAGCATGCCGGAGCTGTAAATAATGAAAAAAATATTGGCTAGGGATACCATATGTAGTGGACAGATAATCATAACTATGGAGTACCCCATCCTGGTAAAGTTGCCCCACTGCAGTCACCTCATACGAAATCCAAATCAAACCACCCTCCATTTTAAAGAGCTCTGAGAAATTTATATTATTCCAAAGTGGAGAGCAGGGGTCCATGGTGGGATCTCCCAACAGCTTCTCTGCCGCCAACCATACTCTACGAGCCTGTTGTAACAATGGGGGGAGAGAGGTCAGCGGAGTATTAGCTAATAAAAACTTCAACGGAGAAAACGAGAGGCCCGCCCTGTGTAAAAGAGCCACAGGAAGGCTGCCATAATCCCCAGCAGTAACCCATTCATAAAGTTGTACAAGTTGGGCTGCCAAATAATATAAGCGTATATCCGGCAAGACCAAGCCACCCTCAGCTCTGGGTCTACTAAGCGTTTTATATGCAATACGTGCCCGTTTAGCACCCCAGATAAAGGAAGTAATATATCGGGAAATCAACGAAAATTGTGAGACAGGGATATAATCTGGTGAGTTCTGTAGTATATAAAGAAATTTGGGTTGGATAATCATTTTGATAATATTTACACGGCCTGTCACAGTTAAAGGAAGTTTCTGCCAGATGCGTGCCTTCATACGGAGATTATCAATGTGAGGGGTCAGATTCAGGACAATTGAATACCAAGGTATTTAAATTGAGTGCACCATTGGAGGGGAAGGTCATAAGAGGATGGGGGTAAAGTAGAGGGACTTAACGGAAGCACCACAGATTTGCTCCAGTTAATATAGATACCTGAAAAAAAAAACAAATTTCCGTAGCAATTCCAAAAGGGCAGGCAATGAGGGGGATACATCTTTTAAGAATAAAATCATGTCGTCTGCATATAGCCCAATTTTTTCGCAACCCAGAGCCCCGCTGTATTCGCTGCGGCTCTAACTCTCTAACTGCGCAAGCTAAGGGTTCCACAGCAAGAGCAAAAAGTAGCGGGGACAGAGGACACCCCTGACGAGTACCCCTCTGCAACCGAACCGATTCAGTAGCAAAACCATTAACCACAACTCTCGCAGCTGGACAGGAATATAAAAGTTTAACCCAGGACAAAAAGTTCGGGCCTACCCCAAATCTAGCAAGGGACTCCCAGAGATAAACCCATTCTACGGAATCAAAAGCACGGGCAGCATTGAGAGAAACCACAATCGCGCCATCCAAATCATCCCCCGCCAACTGCATATATGTAAATAATCATCTGAGATTGATGGTGGTAGATCTGCTCGGCATAAAGCCAGTTTGATCACAATGTACTAGTTCCAGGACCACAGTATTAAGCCGGAGCGCTAAAAGTTTGGCAAGAATTTTTATGTCAGTTGACAATAGGGAGATAGGACGGTACGAGTCTAAAAGAAGGGGGTCTTTACCCGGCTTCGGTATTATTACCACCAGTGCCTCCGCCATAGAAGGGGGAAGAATGCCACCCTGTAACAACAACTCAAAAAATAACAGAAGTTTAGGGGCAAAAAAATCCAAACGGGTCTTATACAGTTCGAAAGGGAGACCATCAACCCCTGGGGCCTTATTATTGGGAAAAGACATAATGGCATTTTTAATCTCCTCGAACGTAAAGGGGGTATCCAAAAATTTGTTGTGACTCAGGACTTAAGGAAGGAACCTCTATTTTATCAAAATAATTAGACAATGCTGAGTACGTATACTGCACCCTGGATCTATAAACATCTGAAAAGTGGGAGTAGAAACTAGAAGCTATAGAGGAGGTGTCAGTGCATACAACACCAGACACACTCCTGATGCTATGCACAGTGACGGGGGGGCAACTCCTGTCTTGCCAGGTAGGCCAAAAACTTTCCCGAACGATCTCCCTGAACATAAAAATCAAGGAGCAGGTCCGTCAACTGCTTATGGACAATCAGCCATTCCACCCGATCGCGGCGAGGCCACTACGCAAATAGGTCTGTTCAAGCTCCGCACTCCTCCTCTCCAGCTCCCCCTCAAGCCATCTACCAGACATCTTCAGCTGGGCAACTCTGGATATTAATGAACCCCGGAGGAAAGCCTTATAGGCATCCTATATCAACAAAGCATTATCACAAATTGGATTAGTAGCAAAAAACTCCTCCCAAAGCGCAATTAGTTTGCAGGCTGCACCCATCTGGGTCAGCCAGAAAGGATTAAACTTCCAGAATGATGCCCCCCTGGGTATATCAAAACCTATAGATAACAATATAGGGGAGTGATCAGAAATCCCATGTGATAAGTATCTCACTGAGGAAACACAGGGGAGTAGGGAGCGTGTAAGCAGTGTCATATCAATACGGGAAAATACCCCATACGAGCCTTAGAAACAGGAAAAACAACTGTCAGTGGGGTTACGTAAGCACCAGACATCCACTAGACCAAGTTCAGAAATAAGACGGGCAAAGGCAGTGTGTCTAGGAGCTACGAGTTGGGCAACAGGCCTCCATCAGCAGCCTCATCCAAAACAGCATTAAAATCACCAATACATATAGCCGGGGCGGAGGGAAATTCCTGCATGAAAGCACAGGCCTTCACCAAAATTTCAGAGTTATAAGGAGGAGGAATATATATAGCAAGTAACACAAATGCGGAGCCGTGTATAGTGCCAGCTAAAAACACATAGCACCCTAGTGGGTCAATTTGGACTTTAGTACAAACGAAATTCAGACTTTTATGAATTAACAGTGAAACACCCCTGGAATTAGAATGGAAAGTGGAGTGAAACGCCCACCCCACCCAAGGCTTTTTAAGTGAAAGAACACGACTACCAATAAGGTGCGTCTCCATAAGACAAACCAAACCAGGATTTTGAGACTTAATATATTTTAAAACTAGGGAACGTTTAACCTTATCGTTAAGGCCTCTAACGTTCCATGAGAAAACGTTCACCATAGTAGCATATAGTATTCGAGTATGACAACAGTAAGCCAACCGCACTCCAGCACGGTACCAGCCATCCCCCACACAAAAAGAAGGTAACCATAATTCAGCACATTCAGAGTAAAATAGCACAAGAAAATCACATAGAAAAATACAAAAAACAATGATAAGAAAAATAATAAAACCCAACCACCCTCTCCCCGCATACCAACCCAAACATAGGTACACCTATTCCCAAACATTAAATTGACTCTAGAAGAGAATCAATAAACTTAAAATAAACTATCTATGGAGCAACTAAACCCCATAACCTTGAGGACATGAAGTCCCCAGCCTATCATCAAAAGAAACTTGCCCATGTCAAGCATTCACCAGCCCTGGCAAAAAGAAAACTTTCCCAGAAAAACGCTACATTCAAATATGAAACACGTATATATGTATAAAAGTCCCTCAGGGAGGAGCAGCATGAGGTTGAGGTTGTAGATCAGTCCATGCAGATGCTTCTCTCGGAGTATCGAAGAAATGTGTACGATTGCCAGATACCACCCGAAGTCGTGCAGGATACAGCATAGAATATTGGAGTTGAAGAGCACGAAGCCGCTGCTTAACCTGCGTAAATTGCGAGCGAGATTTCTGGACCTCAGCCGAAAAGTCCTGAAACACAGCCACCCTCTGACCCCCATGCTCCAGCGGGCCTTTAATCCTAGCAAGTTGCAGAATAGTATCCCTGACCTTATAGTGAAGAATTTTGGCGATGAAGGTCCTAGGCTGTGCTCCCGGGGGGAGAGGATGAGTAGGAACTCGATGAGCCCTCTCTACAGCAAACTGCGGGGTGAACAAATCCTTTCCAAATTTCGACAGTAGCCAGGATTCCAGAAATTGTTCCGGTTGAGACCCCTCCGCCTTTTCGGGAAGGCCCACGAAGCGAACATTATTTTGTCTAAGGCATCCTTCGTTATCCGTCAATTTAAGCTTGCACGCAGACATGTCAGTTTCCAGGGAAGTGAGACGGGCAGGGATAGGTGTACAGGAGTCTTCTAACGAAGAAATGCGGTTCTCTGTCTCCCCAACTCTTTCCCTGAGTTTCTGCATATCTTGACGTATAAGTGAAATATCTATGTGCACTTTTGCCACCCTATCCGCTTCTCAGAATCAGTGATGGCTTGCAAAAGTTGGGACATGGTAACCTCAGCAACCACCGCCATATTGAGAAAGGAGGGGGAAGAAGAGGATGCAGAGGGAACAGGGGTCCGTTCCACGTGGGCAAACTGCGCTAAGCGGGCCGCAGTGGAGGCACGGCGCCTGCGGACCATCAGGCTCACAACTCAGGACCGAATAAACAAGGTTTATGTTATAAATCCCAGGACAGATAGAAAAGAGAGGCACAAGTGTGGCAGTGCCGCTTCAGAGATACAGACTGCAGAGGGCAAATTGTGTTAAGGTATAGCAGGGTGGCATGCAGCTCAGGAGCACAGAGAAAGGAGGGGGGGTGGGGAGATGACACAGGGATCTCCAATATCAGAGACAGGCAGCACTGTAACAGAGGGATATAAAACTGACTTCCTAGCAGGCTCCAGGAGATAGTTCAATGACAATGCATTTATTTCCCCACTACAGGGGCTTACAGGTATCCAGCTCAGCGCTCCCAGGCAGTGCAGAGGCAAAGTCCCCACTTCCAGCAGCTCAGGTAGCAGGAGAGGTGCAGGCAGGAGGAAAGCAGCCCTTGTTGCTAACCCCAAGATGGTGCCCGTCAGAGCCCCCACAGCCACACAGTCTCAACCAGCGGCTCAGCACACGGGGGCGCGGTCAGGATACACACAGCGGCAGGGTCCTCCACCCGCCGAGCAGGCAGTAGTGGAGGGGATTCCGGCCAGTCGGGAGCGGGCGGCAGAGCTCCGTCCGCTCGCGCTGCCAACCACACGGCCGTCACCCGGGGATCAGGAGGGAGAGGAGCCGAACCAAAGAGCGGGCACAGTGGCAGGGCTCCAGCGGCCGTCCTCCAGTCAAGGGTGAGTGAGGTAGACCGGGCAGGCGGCTCCAGAGGGCGCAGGCTCTTCACAGAAACTTTCAAAATGGCGCCAGCCACATGCAGGCTGGGATTAGCACGGCAGACTGAGGTGTGAATTGCAGGCACACAGGACTCAGGAGCACGTTGAAATATAGCCCAGAACGGTCAGCAGCCGTTCAGGCAGCCAGGTAGGCAAACACACAAGGGCAGCAGGATGCTTTACAGGATCAGTGAGGCTGGGGAGCTAGGAATACACGTCCTACTCCATACCCAGTCAGGCCACGCCCCCAGGTAAGCTTCACTTTTAGTTTTTAGTTGGTTTTTTTTATGTAGCATCTTTTATGTCTGTCTTAAAAATAGTTGTTACTTTTTTTTAAAGGCTCAAAATATATATTTAATACTATTGTTAGAGGTGTAGGAGCATTTTCTTGATTGATTGATTGTTTGAATGTAAGTTTTCTGCCATTTAACATGAATTAGTTCCTTATAATAAATATTGGAACCAAGTTCTAGGCTGTTGCCTGTGGTGTACATTGTCTGTTTTTTACTCTATGTGGGAATAACAGGAAGCTAAACAAGATCCAGGTAGCAAGGCTTATGTAGACTGAAGTTCTGGCAACCTAGGAAGTGCTGAGCATTTTAATAGGATTACTGATGAGGATGTGGGTTCTTGGCTGGGCGTGGTCATGTGACAATCCTAAAACTGTACCTGAAGGTCTGGTGCATGACACCTTCAAAATCTTTTGCTTGTTGGTAATAAACATTAGACCCCAGAGCACTAGTGCCTTTTACAATGCAGACCCTTGCCCCCCATTTTCTCTCTGATTTATTTGATAAGGTTTAGACCCCTCTCTGGAGGTAAAACAAATACATTGCTTATCCCTTCTTTGGTCCTACAACTGATGGCTTCATACTCTCTCTAATTTGTAGGGCACTTCCACCCACTCACCAATCAGTAGATGAAGAGACCTCCCATTCCTTTGATTGGTGAATGACCAGTGTCATTAACTGGGTATGACAAGATAGTGGATGAATACATCTTCTGCTTACCTCTCCCCAGGCAAGGTGAAAATTATACTTGCCTAGAGGTTTGGTGATAAAAATTTAATATTGGAATTTTTTTTTTATGCTGAAAAATACAATTCTCAGTTGGGGGAATGGTTCTACCATTACACAACCTGTAATATTTTTGCTTCACTGTACAAAATTGTTTAGGAACAGAATTTAAGAACCTGCAAATAAAAGATTTTAAAAATAATTTCAGCACTGATGAACGTGATTGCACAATTCTTATGCACTTACTGACTGTAAAGTCACATTAGGAAACTACTGTATTAATAAAATACAGTTTGGCTTGCTTCAATAAATTTCTACCAAGTTTTATAGAATCATGCACTGTAATAGAATAATACATACTATATAATTAAATATAATTACCACATACAATCTGTAACGTCAGTAGTTTTTAAGTCCAGCTTAATCAGATAAATGAAGATTCATAACATGTATCAGTGTTGGTGTTAATATTTTTTTAATAATACAGGTTGAGTATCCCATATCCAAATATTCCGAAATACGGAATATTCCGAAATACGGACTTTTTTGAGTGAGATAGTGAAACCTTGGTTTTTTGATAGCGCAATGTACACAAACTTTGTTTAATAGACAAAATTATTAAATGTATTATATTAAATGACCTTCAGGTTGTGTGTATAAGGTGTATATGAAACATTAATGAATTGTGTGAATGTAGACACACTTTGTTTAATGCACAAAGTTATAAAAAATATTGGCTAAAATTTACTTCAGGCTGTGTGTATAATGTGTATATGAGACATAAATACATTCTGTGCTTAGACTTAGGTCCCATCACCATGATATCTCATTATGGTATGCAATTAGTCCAAAATACAGAAAAATCTGATATCCAAAATACCTGTGGTCCCAAGCATTTTGGATAAGGGAGACTCAACCTGTATATGTTCATAATTAGCAAATATAACTACAAAAAAAAATTCTTCTTAGTTATAAAGAAAAATTAGAAAAAAAAGTTAACTTAACTTCCTTGTACTTCCGGAATACAAATGTCCCCCCTTTTACCATATGTAATGTGATATGGTATTAACAGCAGTTTGTGCTTTATATGGTTAACAGGGCTATGATCTGTAGTTAATTACTGTATTTAGGTGTTTATGTCCCCAAAGTTCCTGGTTACTCAAAGTTTGTTCACCTGAAACAGCACCAGTGTATCCTGCTTATTACTTCAAACTTTTGTTTGTTTTCATTCCTCCCCCCGTCACCCGGCTCCATAGTAGTGCATGCTAATATGGACAATCACATCCATGTTGGCTTGCATGCATAAGCGACGGGGCACCAACGTCGAAAGAGCGCGGGGCCGCACATCATTGGTGCCTACACACTAAACGATATGAATGAGTGCTCGTTCATTAATGAACGAGAACGTTCATATCGTTTAGTATAATCTGTTAGTGTGGCAACAGCAGCAGTGGGAACAGTCTGTAAAAGGCTAGACCAGTTGAGTGTTAAGGTCTGTACACATTAGACGATGTCGCTGTGTGAGCGACGTCGTCGAGTGTTTCCCCTCCCGGGCCGGCCGGTCGGCGGCCGACTGTTCACACTGCGCGATATGACCGCTCGTATCGCTCAGTGACGTCACGCCTCCGCCAGCCCTGCATGCAGGTCGTGGACGATAGTCCAGATCCTGCATGCATGCACTGGTGACAGCGACAATCGTTGCCGACCCGTGGGGCCGCGCATCGACCGTCGCTAGAGGCATACACTTGCCGATTAAAATGAGCGACGTCGCTCAGGAAGGGGGAAAATGAGCAACGTTGCTCATTTTATCGCCAAGTGTGTATGGGCCTTAACAGTAGTCCGGATAGCTATATATTTGCTGCTAAAAATAACAATACATATTTATGTCATTATACAAAAACAAGTTATGTGGCTAAATTAGTTCAGTATATTAGGAAGAAAAACAGCATAACAAAAGGTGCAGTTGGTCCACTTTGTGAAATTGTCAGTTGTGTTTTTTGGAGGAAATTAGTTTTGCCTATTTAGATAGTATCGCATTTCCCACATGGAAATGGGTTTGTGTGTACATGCCACTATTTACTTTAACACCCAACAGATTAAAGAACATAATTACCTCAGATGAGGTGTAATGAGGGCAATATTTTTCTCATATAAAGAAAGCTTTCTGTGAGAAGGCTTAATGAGTACAGACTGACACAGTGAAGGCGAGAAATACTACCATAACAACTTAGTGGCCATTTCCCAAACCCTCACTGATCATTCACAGTTCCTTATGTGATCACCACATGGTACTAAAAGCAACAGCTCTACTTCCTTGCTGCATATTCTCACACACACACACACACACACACACACACACACACACACACACACACACACACACACACACACACACACACACACACACACACACACACACTAGACAGACTAGAGAAGCAGCTGGTTCTTCATGGGGGATCTGAGGGGAAAATAACTCAATATCTTACCTGTTTCACGGGAAGAATTTTAAACTGGAAAAATCTATTTTGTGATGTCATTTTCTTAGAATTTGGGTGGTATGTATAAAGGCAAAATGTAGACTTAACTAGACATTGATAATTGAAATAACAGTGCTGTGCCACTTAAAGAAGCAAAGTAAATTACTATAATTTCTCTTACGTCCTAGAGGATGCTGGGGACTCCGTAAGGACCATGGGGTATAGACGGGCTCCGCAGGAGACATGGGCACTATAAAGAACTTTTAGTATGGGTGTGCACTGGCTCCGCCCTCTATGCCCCTCCTCCAGACCTCAGTTAGATCTTGTGCCCAGAGGAGATAGGGTGCATTACAGAGAGCTCTCCTGAGTTTCTCTGTTTAAAGAATTTTGTTAGGTTTTTTATTTTCAGGGAGCACTGCTGGCAACAGGCTCCCTGCATCGTGGGACGGAGGAGAGAGAAGCAGACCTACTTAACTGATAGGCTCTGCTTCTTAGGCTACTGAACACCATTAGCTTCAGAGGGAGTCGGAACGCAGGTCTCACCCTGCCGTTCGTCCCAGAGCCGCGCCGCCGTCCTCCTCGCAGAGCCGGAAGATAGAAGCCGGGTGAGTATGAGAAGAAAGAAGACTTCAAAGGCGGCAGAAGACTTCAGATCTTCACTGAGGTAAGCGCGCAGCACACACACACACAGCAGGCACAGATGGGTGCAGGGGGGGCGCCCTGGGCAGCAATAAACCTCAGAACTGGCATATTGGGAGATAGTAGGCTGCAGAGGCAGTAAATATGTGAACCCCCGCCATTTTTTGTAATTTCTAGCGGGACCGAAGCCCGCCGCTGGAGGGGGCGGAGCTTGTTCCTCAGCACTAACCAGCGCCATTTTCTCCACTGAAGCTGCAGAGACGCTGGCTCCCCGGACTCTCCCTTGCTGAATTCAGGACAGAGGGCTTAAAAAGAGGAGGGGGGGGGGCACAATTCTTGGCGCAGTGAGTTATATTATATCAAAAAGCGCTGTCTGGTATTTCTCCAGTGTCAGTGAGCGCTGGGTGTGTGCTGGCATACTCTCTCTCTTTTTCTCCAAAGGGCCTTATTAGGGAATTGTCCCCTTATAGCTATATATGTCGGCATGTTTGAAGCGGAAGGCTCTTCCAAGGAGGAGGTGGAGCAGATGAGTGGTGAGTCCCCGTCGGTGGTGCCGACTCAAGAGTGGATGGATATGTGGCATATGTTAAATGCAAGTGTGGCATCACTACATAAGAGACTGGACAAAGCAGAGTCCAGGGAGACAACAGGGGGTCAATCCACGGATTGGACCGACTCACAGGGCCCTAGATTGCAACCTAGGGTGACAAAAAGTATTCAGTGTATGATTATCGCAATAAAAGATGTTTCTCTTACGTCCTAGAGGATGCTGGGGACCCCGTAAGGACCATGGGGATAGACGGGCTCCGCAGGAGACATGGGCACTAAGAAAGAACTTTAGGTATGGGTGTGCACTGGCTCCTCCCTCTATGCCCCTCCTCCAGACCTCAGTTTTATTACTGTGCCCAGAGGAGACTGGGTGCATTACAGGGAGCTCTCCTGAGTTTTCCTGAAAAGAAAGTATTTTGTTAGGTTTTTTATTTTCAGGGAGCCTGCTGGCAACAGACTCCCTGCATCGAGGGACTGAGGAGAGAAGCAGACCTACTTCTGTGAGTTTCAAGGCTCTGTTTCTTAGGCTACTGGACACCATTAGCTCCAGAGGGAACGGAACGCAGGTCTCACCCCGCCGTTCGTCCCAGAGCCGCGCCGCCGTCCTCCTCGCAGAGCCGGAAGATAGAAGCCGCGTGAGTATGAGAAGAAAGAAGACTTCAAAGGCGGCAGAAGACTTCAGATCTTCACTGAGGTAACGCACAGCGGTAACGCTGTGCGCCATTGCTGCCACACAGCACACACACGGCAGTCACTGTAAGGGTGCAGGGCGCAGGGGGGGCGCCCTGGGCAGCAATAAGGACCTCCAAATCTGGCAAAAAAACATATATACAGGCTGGGCACTGTATATAAAAGAGATCCCCCGCCAGTTTTTGTATATTTCAGCGGGACCGAAGCCCGCCGCTGAGGGGGCGGAGCTTGTTCCTCAGCACTCACCAGCGCCATTTTCTCCACAGCACACCGCTGAGAGGAAGCTCGCCGGACTCTCCCCTGCTTACCACAGTGAAAGAGGGTTTGAAAGAAGGGGGGGTGGCATAATTTGGCACAAATAGATGAATACAGCGCTATCTGGGTAAACATACTGTGTTTTTTCCTGGGTCATTGGCGCTGGGTGTGTGCTGGCATACTCTCTCTCTGTCTCTCCAAAGGGCGATGTGGGGGAACTGTCTTCAGATAAGAGGATTCCCTGAGTGTGTGGTGTGTCGGTACGCGTGTGTCGGCATGTTTGAGGTTGAAGGCTCTCCTAGGGAGGAGGTGGAGCAAATGAGTGTGGTGTCTCCGTCGACAACGCCGACACCTGACTGGTTGGATATGTGGAATGTTTTAAGTGCTAATGTGATTTTATTGCACAAGCTGAATCCAGGGAACATGCAGGGAGTCAAGCCCTGCCTGCCCCTATGTCGCAGGGACCTTCGGGGTCTCAAAAGCGCCCACTATCCCAAATAATAGACACTAATGCTGACACGGATTCTGACTCCAGTGTCGACTACGATGATGTAAAGTTACGGCCAAAGTTGGCTAAAAGTATTCAATATATGATTATTGCAATAAAAGATGTTATGCATATCACAGAGGAACCCCCTGTCCCTGACACGAGGGTACACATGTATAAGGGAAAGAAAGCTGAGGTAACCTTTCCCCCTTCTCATGAGCTTAACGAGTTATTGAAAAGGCTTGGGAATCTCCAGACAAGAAACTGCAGATTCCCAAAAGGATTCTTATGGCGCATCCTTTCCCGGCTAAGAACAGGATACGGTGGGAATCCTCCCCAAGGGTGGACAAAGCATTGACACGCTTATCCAAAAAGGTAGCGCTGCCATCCCACAAGCAGGAGGCTACCTTGAAGTCCATTTACACGTCTGGTACCGTACTCAGACCGGCGATAGCGTCGGCTGGGGATTGTAGCGCTGTAGCAGCGTGGACAGATACCTTATCGGCGGAAATTAATACCCTGGATAAGGATACCATTTTATTGACCCTGGGTCATATTAAAGATATGGAGGTTTTACCTTACAAGGGTGAGGAATTGTTTTGGGGAAGGTCTCTCGGACCTGGTCTCCACTGCTACGGCAGGTAAATCAAATTTTTTGCCTTATATTCCCTCACAGCCTAAGAAAGCGCCACATTATCAAATGCAGTCCTTTCGGTCAAATAGAAACAAGGGAGTACGAGTACCGTCCTTTCTTGCCAGAGGTAAGGGCAGAGGGAAAAGCTGCCAACCACAGCTAGTTCCCAGGAGCAGAAGTCCTCCACGGCCTCAACAAGATCCACCGCATGACGCTGGGGCTCCACTGACTGAGTCCGCCCCAGTGGGGGCGCGTCTTCGACTTTTCAGCCACATCTGGGTTCACTCACAGGTGTATCCCTGGACAACTAGAAATTGTTTCCCAGGGTTACAAGCTGGAATTCGAAGAGGTGCCTCCTCGCCGGTTTTTCAAATCGGCCCTACCAGCTTCTCCCCCAGAAAGGGAGATAGTTTTAAATGCAATTCAAAAATTGTGTCTTCAACAGGTGGTGATCAAGATTCCCCTGCTTCAGCAAGGGAGGGGGTATTACTCAACCCTGTTTGTAGTCCCGAAACCGGACGGTTCGGTCAGACCCATTTTCAATTTGAAATCCTTGAACCTATACTTGAAAAGGTTCAAGTTCAAGATGGAATCACTCAGAGCGGTCATCGCCAGCCTAGAAGGGGGGGATTTTAGGGTATCCCTGGACATAAAGGATGCATACCTTCATGTTCCCATAAATCCACCTCATCAGGCATACCTGAGATTTGCGGTACAGGATTGTCATTACCAATTGCAGACGTTGCCGTTTGGGCTTTCCACGGCCCTGAGGATTTTCACCAAGGTAATGGCGGAAATGATGGTGCTCCTGTGCAAGCAGGGTGTCACAATTATCCCATACTTGGACTATCTCCTGATAAAAGCGAGATCACGAGAGCAGTCGTTGAACAGCGTGTCACTTTTTCACTGAAGGTGTTACAGCAACACGGCTGGATTCTCAATATCCCGAAGTCACAGTTAGGTCCTACGACTCGTTTCACCTTCTTAGGCATGATTCTGGATACGGACCAGAAAAGGTATAGGAACTCATGACTCTAGTAAAGGACCTATTGAAGCCAAAACAGGTGTCGGTGCATCACTGCACTCGAGTCCTGGGAAAGATGGTGGCATCTTACGAGGCCATTCCTTTCGGCAGGTTCCATGCAAGGACTTTCCAATGGGACCTACTGGACAAGTGGTCCGGGTCACATCTACAGATTCATCAGCTGATCATCCTGTCTCTCAGAGCCAGGGTATCTCTCCTATGGTGGCTGCAGAGTGCTCACCTTCTGGAGGGTCGCAGATTCGGCATTCAGGACTGGGTTCTGGTGTCCACGGATGCGAGCCTCCGAGGTTGGAGAGCAGTCACACAAGGAAGAAGCTTCCAAGGTCTTTGGTCAAGTCAAGAAACTTGTCTTCACATCAACGTCCTGGAGCTGAGGGCCATATACAACGCCCTTCGTCAAGTGGAGAATTTGCTTCGCGACTTACCGGTTCTGATCCAGTCAGACAACATCACCGCAGTAGCTCATTTAAACCGCCAAGGCGGCACAAGGAGCAGAATGGCAATGGCGGAAGCCACCAGGATTCTTCGCTGGGCGGAAAATCATGTGGGCGCACTGTCAGCAGTGTTCATTCCGGGGGTGGACAACTGGGAAGCAGACTTCCTCAGCAGACACGATCTACATCCATGAGAGTGGGGACTTCATCAGGAAGTCTTCGCACAGATTGCAAGTCAGTGGGGCCTGCCCCAGATAGACATGATGGCATCCCGCCTAAACAAAAAACTACAGAAGTATTGCGCCAGGTCAAGAGACCCTCAGGCGGTGGCAGTGGACGCCCTAGTGACACCGTGGGTGTTCCAGTCGGTCTATGTGTTTCCTCCTCTTCCTCTCATCCCCAAGGTGTTGAGAATAATAAGGAAAAAAGGAGTACAGACAATTCTCATTGTTCCAGATTGGCCGCGAAGGGCCTGGTATCCGGATCTGCAGGAAATGCTCACAGAAGATCCGTGACCTCTTCCTCTAAGACAGGACCTGTTATTACAGGGGCCCTGTCTGTTCCAAGACTTACCGCGGCTGTGTTTGACGGCATGGCGGTTGAACGCCGGATCCTAGCGGAAAAGGTCATTCCGGATTAGGTCATTCCTACTCTGATAAAGGCTAGGAAGGACATGACAGCTAAACATTATCACCGTATATGGCGGAAGTATGTTTCTTGGTGTGAGGCCAGGAATGCTCCTACGGAAGAATTCCATCTGGGCCGTTTCCTTCACTTCCTACAAACTGGAGTGAATTTGGGCCTAAAATTAGGCTCCATTAAGGTTCAGATTTCGGCCCTATCCATTTTCTTTCAGAAGGAATTAGCTTCTCTCCCAGAAGTACAGACTTTTGTGAAGGGAGTGCTGCATATTCAGCCTCCTTTTGTACCTCCGGTGGCGCCTTGGGACCTTAACGTGGTGTTGAATTTCCTTAAGTCGCACTGGTTTGAACCACTTAAAACAGTGGAATTAAAATATCTCACTTGGAAAGTGGTCAGGTTGTTAGCCTTGGCTTCGGCTAGGCGAGTGTCGGAATTGGCGGCTTTGTCTCATCAAAGCCCCTATCTGGTTTTCCATATGGATAGAGCGGAATTGCGGACCCGTCCTCAATTCTTGCCTAAGGTGGTTTCATCTTATCATATGAACCAACCTATTGTGGTGCCTGTGGCTACACGTGACTTGGAAGATTCCGAGTCCCTTGATGTGGTCAGGGCTTTGAAAATTTACGTAGCCAGAACGGCTCGAGTTAGAAAAACAGTAGCACTGTTTGTCTTGTATGCAGCCAACAAGGTTGGCGCTCCTGCTTCAAAGCAGACTATTGCTCGCTGGATCTGTAACACGATTCAGCAGGCTCATTCAACGGCTGGATTGCCGTTACCAAAATCAGTTAAGGCCCATTCCACTAGGAAGGTGGGCTCTTCTTGGGCGGCTGCCCGAGGGGTCTCGGCACAATTGTGCCGAGCTGCTACTTGGTCGGGTTCAAACACATTTGCAAAGTTCTACAAGTTTGATACCCTGGCTGAGGAGGACCTCATGTTTGCTCAGTCGGTGCTGCAGAGTCATCCGCACTCTCCCGCCCGTTTGGGAACTTTGGTATAATCCCCATGGTCCTTACGGAGTCCCCAGCATCCTCTAGGACGTAAGAGAAAATAAGATTTTAAACCTACCGGTAAATCTTTTTCTCCTAGTCCGTAGAGGATGCTGGGCGCCCGTCCCAAGTGTGGACTACTTCTGCAAGACTTGTATATAGTTTTGCTTACATAAGGGTTATGTTATAGTTTTTCATCAGTCTCGGACTGATGCTGTGTTGTTTCATACTGTTAACTGGTTCGTATATTCCAAGTTATACGTTGTGAATGGTGTGGGCTGGTATGAATCTTGCCCTTGGATTAACAAAAATCCTTTCCTCGTACTGTCCGTCTCCTCTGGGCACAGTTTCTTTAACTGAGGTCTGGAGGAGGGGCATAGAGGGAGGAGCCAGTGCACACCCATACCTAAAGTTCTTTCTTAGTGCCCATGTCTCCTGCGGAGCCCGTCTATCCCCATGGTCCTTACGGAGTCCCCAGCATCCTCTACGGACTAGGAGAAAAAGATTTACCGGTAGGTTTAAAATCTTAGTTTTGCATATCACTGATGAACCCTCTGTTCCCGACACGAGGGTACACATGAGAAGCAAATAGTAACCTTTCCCCCATCTCATGAACTTAACGAGTTATTTGAAAAAGCTTGGGAAACTCCAGATAAGAAACTGCAGATTCCCAAAAGGATTCTTATGGCGTACCCTTTCCCTACGCAGGACAGGGTACGTTTTTAATACTCTCCCACAGTGGACAAGGCTTTAACACACCTGTCCAAAAAGGTGGCGCTGCCGTCTCCAGACACGGCAGCCCTCAAAGATCCTGCGGACCGCAGGCAGGAGGGTATCCGGACTCCAGGTCGGCAACAAAAAGGTCGACACACCTTAGGTCGACGCCAATTGGTCGACACACCTTAGGTCGACATGGACAAAAGGTCGACAGGAACAAGGTTGACATGGAAAAAGGTCGACATGAGTTTTTCACAATTGTTTTTCTTTTTTGGAACTTTTTCATACTTAACGATCCACGTGGACTACGATTGGCACGGTAATCTGTGCCAAGCGGAGCGGAGCGAAGGCACCATGCCCGAAGCATGGCGAGCGAAGCGGTGCACTAATTGGGGTTCCCGATCACTCTGCGAAGAAAACAACACCAAAAAAACATAAAAAACTCATGTCGACCTTTTTCCATGTCGACCTTGTTCCTGTTGACCTTTTGTCCATGTCGACCTAAAGCGTGTCGACCAATTGGTGTCGACATAAGGTGTCAACCTTTTTGTTGACGACCTGGAGTCCCAGACCCACTACTTTAAAGTCTATGTATACACATACTGGTGCTTTGCTCAGGCCGGCAATTGCATCGGCATGGGTATGTAGCGCAGTTGCAGCTTGGACAGATGACCTTGTCAGCTGACCTTGATACCCTAGACAGGGATACCATTTTATTAACTTTAGCCCATATTAAGGACCCAGACTTATATATGAGAGATGCTCAGAGAGACATTGGACTGCTGGGTTCCAGAGCCAATGCCATGGCTATTTCTGCGAGACGAGCCTTATGGACCCGTCAATGGACAGGTGATGCGGACTCGAAAAAGCATATGGAGGTTTTACCTTACAAGGGTGACGTGTTGTTTGGGGAGCGGCTCGCGGATCTGGTTTCCACAGCTACCGCGGGTAAATCTACCTTTTTACCTTTTGTTCCCCAACAGCAAAAGAAAACTCCACAGTATCAGATGCAGTCTTTTCGGTCGCATAAGCCCAGAAGAGGTCGGGGCTCCTTCTTCCTTGCCAGAGGTAAGGGCAGAGGAAAAAGAACACCTGCTTCGGCTAGTTCCCAGGAGCAGAAGTCCTCCCCAGCTTCTGCACAATCCACCGCATGACGCTGGGGCTCCCCTAAGGGAGTCCGCGCCGGTGGGGGCGCGCCTTCGATTATTCAGCCAAGTCCGAGTTCGGTCAGACGTGGATCCTTGGGCGATGGAAGTTGTTTCTCAAGGCTACAAGCTGGAATTCAAAGAGGTGCCCCCGCGCCGATTTTTCAAGTTGGCCTTACCAGCTTCTCCCCCAGAGAGAGAAGTAGTGTTAAATGCAATTCAAACGCTGTGTCAATAGCAAATTATTGTCAGGGTTCCCCTGGTCCAACAGGGAAAAGGGTTTTATTCGACCCTGTTTGTGGTCCCGAAGCCGGATGGTTCGGTCAGACCCATTTTAAATCTAAAATCCCTAAACCTGTACTTGAAAAGATTCAAATTCAAGATGGAATCGCTCCGAGCTGTAATATCCAGCCTGGAAGGGGGGGTTTTATGGTGTTACTATACATAAAGGATGCTTACCTTCATGTCCCCATATATCCCTCTCATCAGGAGTACCTGAGATTCGCTGTATAGGATTGTCATTACCAGTTTCAGACGTTGCCGTTTGGGCTTTCCACGGCCCCGAGGATTTTCACCAAGGTGATGGCGGAAATGATGGTGATCCTGCGCAGACAAGGAGTCACAATTATCCCATACTTGGACGATCTCCTGATAAAGGCGAGATCAAGAGATCAATTGCTGAAGAACGTGTCGCTCTCCCTGAGAGTGCTCCAACATGCACAGTTGGATTCTCAATCTGCCAAAGTCGCAATTGGTTCCAACGACTCGACTATCGTTCCTAGACATGATACTGGACAAGGAACGAAAGAAGGTTTTTCTCCCGTCGGAAAAAGCCCAGGACCTCCAGAACATGGTCAGAGACCTGCTAAAGCCAAAAAGAGTGTCAGTTCATCAATGCACTCGAGTTCTGGGAAAAATGGTGGCCTCATACGAGGCCATTCCCTTCGGCAGGTTTCATGCAAGGACGTTTCAGTGGGACCTTCTGGACAAGTGGTCCGGGTCCCATCTACAAATACATCAGAAAATAACACTGTCCCCCAGGGCCAGGGTGTCTCTCCTATGGTGGCTGCAAAGTGCTCACCTTCTAGAGGGTCGCAGGTTCGGCATTCAGGACTGGGTTCTGGTAACCACGGACGCGAGCCACCGAGGATGGGGAGCAGTCACGCAAGGAAGAAATTTTCAGGGACTATGGTCAAGCCAGCAGTCTTTTTTTTTTTTCTTCAAAATATTTTATTGGACATTCACAAAAAATAAGCATACATTTCAGTATACAACAGCTTATAGCGGCAGCAGCAGATCAGCATGGCATAAGAGAAAGATAACATCATAGATCAGGCAAAGGAAGAAAAAAGTTACAAACAACGTCAGTTTCACAGTTCCTAGAAAGGTGGGTGACCTAGGGTGAGCAATTCAAGATTGTACCAGGTAGTAAGTTTTACATCCTGTCGAAGGGGAGTTTTAATAGTTTCATCGAGCATCTGTACATAAGGGAGCCAAATGTCAAAGAATTTTTCAATTTTACGTTCTTTATCAATAGACATCTCAAGCCACTCCATATGAAATAGGTATGATAACCGTGGCAATAACAAAGCCAGGGACAATGAATCAGTAGCTATCCATTGTGATAGAATAGTCTTTTTGCTTGCGGCTGCTATTTTAGTCAGCAGCCGGCGCTGGCCAAGGGACAGTGGACGTCCCAGATAGCCCATTCAGGGGTGGCCACCACACCGATATGCAGCTCAGTTTTGATATAGTTTTGTACTAGACCCCAAAACTTGAGAACTTCAGGACAGCTCCATAAACAATGATATATGTCTGCTTCAGGCGCTCCGCATTTAAAACATTTGGAGTCAGGAGTTGTGCCCATATGGAATCGTAATTTCGGTGTAATATAGGAGCGATGCAATATTTGATAATTCATCTCAGCATATGAAGCTGAAGAGAGGGTTTTGTTAATTTTGTTAAATGCTGTAAGCATATCAGATGTGGTAATAGTTGGGAAGTCCACTGCCCATTTGGTCATTCCTGAGTGAGTAGTGTCCCAGTCTATAATTTTTTTGAGAAATGTATAAAGAAAGGCCATAGAATGGTGAACTTTAGGTGTGGCTTGTAAAACGACATCTAAATTGTTAGTTTTGTCTTGTATTGTCATTGTGGTTAATAATTTGTGAAGATAGCTACGAATCTGAAAGTATGCAAATAGTGGAATCGGAAGTTGTGGAAGCCTCTCGCAAAGGGTAGTATATGTGCACATCTGGTAGGTGTCTCGGTCAATCAACTAGTACAATAATCTAATGTCCTGATTTGCCAGCGCAGCCAACGTGATTTGTATAGTCGTCCCATGAAACCCTGGGTTGTGTGATAGTGGGAGAAAGGTGGTGTTATGGCTGGAGACGCCCATCCTAGAACGTGCTTGTCTCCAGGCCATGCATGTGGACATTAATAGGATGTTGCTTTGTATCTGAGGAGGGAAAGAGGACGGGCGTGTGTAGCAATCCAACGAGTGGGATTTCAGGGCAAAAGGCCTGTTCCAAGCCGGTGGTAGCGAAAATCTCCGTTCCATGTATCCAGTCGACTGCATAACGATAATTTGCAGCCAGCATATAACTTCTGATACAGGGTAGGTTCACACCGCCCAACTTTTACGATCGGCACAACTTAAATAACGAGATTCTAGGTTTTTTGAGTCCCCAGATAAATTCACTAAAGGCCCTATTTAAAATTTTCAAGTCTGCCTCAGATATCAGTAAAGGTAGCATTTGAATGGGGTATAGTAGTCTCGGGAAGGTGATCATTTTAATCAATTGACATCTGCCGAGATAAGAGAGGGGTAAGTGCTTCCACTTCTGAAAGTCGTCTAGGGTACGTGCAATGACTCGTGGGAAGTTGTATCTATATAAGTCAGCAGGGTTAATGGGTATTTTAAGGCCTAGATATGTGATCGTCTGTTTTGCCCATCGAAAAGGGAATTGGTCATCCCAGTCGTGAGTCGCACCGGGATGAAGGGCTAGAGCTTCAGTTTTAGATTTATTGATCTTGAATCCAGAAATTGATTAAAAAACCGTCAGCAGAGATAATAAGCTAGGAAACGCATCTTTGGGATTCGAGAAGTATAGCAGCAAGTCATCGGCATAAGCCGTGACTTTAAGGTCCCGATTACCAATTTTAATCCCGCGCCAGGTGGTGTTGAGATGACAGTGTCTGATGAGCGGGTCCAGTGCAAGGTCAAATAAGAGTGGGGATAATGGACATCCCTGTCTCGTGCCTCTATGCAACATAAAGATATCCGTGTTCATTCCATTCACTGTGAGGAATGCGGCCGGAGAGGTATAGATAGTGCGGAAAAGTTTAACAAAACCAGCCCCAAATCCCTGACAGTGAAGAATTCTCAGCAGGTGTGACCATGACACACGGTAAAATGCTTTGTCAGCATCACAACTCACTAACAGGGACTTTCCCCCCGGTGACTGGGCCGACGTGGTCAATGCCGCTATCAATTGTCTAATATTGTGTACTGAGGTTCTTCCCTTCACAAAGCCGGTCTGGGATGGGTGTAGTATCATAGATAGTATAAGTTGCAGCCTATTTGCCATAAGAGCAGTTAAAATTTTAAAGTCCTGATTCAGAAGGGAAATTGGGCGATATGACTGAACTTGGGTGGGGTCTTTCCCCGGCTTTGGTAGTACTATCACACGAGCCTGATTAAACATAGGAGGGGCAACATTTCCCGATAAAATGGAATTAATTAGTGATAGGAGATGAGGTGTAACATGGGGTAACAATAATTTATAGTATTCCGTGCTCAAACCGTCTGGGCCAGGGGATTTGCCGTTAGCTAAATGCTTAACCACCGTCATTAATTCTAAGTCTGTGACCGGTGTCATGAGGGAAGTTCTGTCGTCTTCAGTCAGCATAGGGGATCCGGCAGAGCGGAGGCAGGCCATACCACCAATAGGGTCATCCGGTGGGGCAGTGTAAAGTTCTTTATAATAGGTCAGGAAAGAGTCGGCAATTTCTGCCGGGTCAGAGGACAGTTGAGGGCCTGTTTGCAGAGATAGAATAGTTTGGGTGGGGCGCTGACTACGAACCATGTTCGCGAGAAGTTTGCCCGCCTTATTACCCCACTTATAATATCTGTGTTTTTGAAAGTCTAGAGCGTATTATGCTCTTTCCGTGCAGAAAGTATCATAGAGGTGTTTTGTTTAAGTGTAAATTCTACGGTTATCACCTGTTGGGGAAGAGAGCAGTTGTACATACGAATTTGTGAGTGCCAGACCCAGGTCCCGATATCGCTGATTAAGGTTCTTACGCTTGTTTGCAACATAAGCAATTACATAACCCCTCATCACCGGCTTGGAGGCAGACCAAAAGAGATTTATATCTCCTTCGTGCTGTGCATTGTCTTTAGCGTAATGTATGAAATTAGTTTCTAAATAAGTCTTGAATTCAGGAGATGTATATAGGTAGGAGGGGAATCGCCAATTAAAAGAGGTAGTTTTGGGAGACTGCAGATCTAATGTGAACCATGTGGGTGCATGGTCAGAGATGGCAATGTCTTCTACTTTTGAGTCTCCTACCCTGGAGAGCAATGTATCAGAGAGCATCCAATAGTCAATTCGACTGGAGGTAGCATGTGGGTGTGAGAAAAACCTATACTCTCGGCCGACAGGATGTTGATGTCGCCAAGGGTCTACCAAGTTAAGTGAGGACGATAGAAATTGTAATGCGGCTGGTGTGGAATGTGTGCGGCCACTAGATGTATCAGATCTATCTAAAGACGGGTGAAGTGTGGAATTAAAATCTCCCCCAATTATTAGCCTACCCTCAGCCCAGTCCTGAAGTCGGACATAGATATCCGTGAAGAAAGCGTTATGTTCTGAATTAGGTGCATATAGAGTCACAAGGGTAAAAAGTTCTCCTTCCAGTTGTCATTTTATGAACAAAAACCGGCCTTCGTCGTCAGTACGAGTATCTAATATGGTATATCTGAGAGATTTGTGAAATATAATTAACACACCCCTTTTTTTTGAGGTAAACGAGGCTGATTTATAATCTTGGAACCAGTTGTCCCTCAGGACATTAGGGTCTCCTGATTTCCAATGCGTCTCTTGTAACATCGCAACATCTGGCCGCAGACGCTTAAGGTGTTGCAATATCTTCCTACGCTTAATCGGGGTATTTAAGCCTTCAACGTTCCAAGTAAGGAACTTGAGGCTTGTCTTAGTCACCGAAGACACCGCCATTTTAAACAAAGCTCAACCAATGCCTGTCCTGTCGGACATACAAAACATTAATATGTTAAACCATGTGGCTCCCCCTATCCCAGCAAGTAGGGAGGTCCAACTATTGTGAATACTGATAAAACTATACCATGTGATCAGTAGGAAAAACTGTTGTATGCAATACATAGTGGTGTGTCCATTTTCTAACATTTTTGTTTGAACCCAAAACAGTGGTCCAAAGAACACTTTATAAACCTTAAATATAAGTCTATCTGAATAAACATTAAAGGAAGGGGGAAGAAAGGGGAGTAGGGTTACGAAGAGAGGGGAGAGGGGGGGTTGGGGTATCCAGGAACAGTCAGTTCCACAAACATACTGTGCAGTAATAATCATAAAAATAAGGCAATTTGTAATCAGCCATACATTACCAAACATGAAAGCAGTAAGAAGGATGAGTTATATGCTAAGTCCATGGGAAGACATGTTATAAGTCTCTGTCTCTGGAGGCCGGCGAGGACGGACCTCTTAATGATTCCGCAAACGTCTTGGCCGCTGAAGAGGTGTCAAACAGATACGTCTTCCCATTATGTTGAGCACGAAGCTTTGCTGGATAAAGCAGGGCGAAACGGATTCCCTCTTCAAATAGGATTTTGCAAGCTGGGGAGAATTCCCGCCGTCTCATGGCTAGTCTAGTGATGAGCGGGTTCGGTTTTACTCGGTTTTACTCGGTTCTCAAAACGGCATCTTATTGGCTCACGGATGTCACGTGTTTTGGATAGCCAATAAGATGCCGTTTTGAGAACCGAGTAAAACCGAGTAAAACCGAACCTCGCTCATCACTAATGGCTACATTATACGAAAAGTCTTGAAACAGAAGCAACTTATCGCCGTGATAGGCGAGGCTTTGAGCTTTACGGTATGCTTCCATCATCTTGACCTTATCTGTGCAATTAAGAAATTTGAATATAACTGGCCGGGGTCTTTGGCGGTCCGCCTGGAAGTCGGGACCAATTCGGTGAGCACGCTCAATCATCATGGATTCGCCCTCCGTCAAACAGCCGAGTTCCGTCGGTAGCCAGGTTGAAACCAAGGACATTAGCTCCCGAGGTTTAACGGATTCTGGCAGGCCAATCAGCCGGAGGTTATTTCGACGATTACGATTTTCTAAATCTTCAAGCTTTTCTTGTATTGCAGAAATAGTGGATGTTTGGCTATCGACGACAGAACGTGTCGCCGTCAGATCATCTTCCAAGTTCGAGACACGTTGTTCGGCCTCTTCCAGCCGGGAGCTGTGCTTTTTTAGCTGCGTCATGGTAGAATCAATGGCGTCTTTCAGACCACCGAGTTTCTTATCCAACAGCGGTGAGAGGATGTCAGAGATTTCCTGCGCCCTGGCCACTGCGTCTGTCGTATACCTCGAGGGGTCCGGTACACTGTCCAAGACATTGGCATTGGGTGAAGGAGGTGGAGAACATGTGTGCATAGAGGCCGAAGCCCTCGTCTCCTTAGTTTTCACCGGTGCGGAACCGCGACCCCCTCGCATGACTTCGCCACGTATTTATCCATGATAATAAAAAGAGGCTGCTTCGTGTCACAATGAGAAAGTTGGTGAAATCAGTTATCCTGCCCTGCAGGGAGTATTGTGTCTGTTGAGTTACAAATACGCGGCCACAATTGCTGAAAAGACGGCACGTCAAATCAAATGATAGTTTCTGGCAGCACCGGTCTCCAGCAACCCCAGTCAATGTGGTTCGATGTCACCCTGAGGTACCCCGTTACCTGGGGTGTCGTCCTGGAGCAGGGGCAGTCGCTCTATGCAGGTGTCTGTGCGTGCCTTAATATTCACTCCCTGGTAGCAGAGGGTGTTAGGGCAGCAGAGCTGGGGCCCTCCACAGAGAACTGTGATATGCAGAGATGAGCTGAGCAGTTTTCATGTGGCAGGGTCGTGATGTATGGGCTGCGTGATGTCAGTTATGAAAGAGGCCCCGTCTCCGGCGGCGTCAGGCCGCAAGCACTCTGCCAGGGAAGCGGGGTCCAGCGGAGGCCTTAGTTGCGGCAGGGGGGTGGAGGGGTCCTGCACTCACCCGCACGCTGGTGCCTGCTCTCCTGCGGCCAGAGCCCGGCAACACCCTCCGGTGTTGATCGGGGTGTGGAAGTGCTGGGAGTCCGCCACAGGTGTCAGCGCTGTCCGTCCTGGAGCTCGTGGAAGCGGGGAATCGGACAAATGGGACGCCCGGCCACTCACAAGATGGCGGCCGCGGGCAGCAGGCGCCACACTTGGCGCTCGAAATCCATGGAAAAGAGTTGGTGGGGAGCCGGGGAGGTAATGCCCTCTTGCCCACCGCTATCTCCGCTGGGCCCTGAGGTGTAATATCAGTCCAGGGCTCAGTGCACACCCCGCGATTCAGGTGCTTTTCAGCGGGGGGACGGAGAGCTGAGCTAAAATGCGGCCGTGCTGCAAGCCCGCCCACCGGGCCAAGCCAGGAGTCTTATCTGCACATCAACGTGCTGGAATGAAGGGCCGTATACAACGGTCTTCGACAAGCGGAGAATCTTCTTCGCAACCTACCAGTTCTGATTCAATCAGACAATGTCACAGCCGTGGCTTATGTGAACCGCCAAGGCGGGACAAGGAGCAGGGTCGCAATGGCGGAAGCCACCAGGATTCTTCGCTGGGCGGAAAATCACGTAAGCGCTCTGTCAGCAGTCTTCATAGACAAGATGGCGTCACGCCTCAACATGAAGCTTCGGAGGTATTGTGTCAGGTCCCGGGACCCTCAGGCAATAGCAGTAGACGCCCTGGTAACACCGTGGGTGTTTCAGTCGGTCTATGTGTTTCCTCCTCTTCCTCTCATCGCAAAGATTTTGAGGATCATAAGACAAAAAAGAGTACAGACAATACTCATTGTTCCAGATTGGCCTCGAAGGGCCTGGTACTCAGATCTTTAGGAAATGATCACAGAAGATCCTTGGCCTCTTCCTCTCAGGGAGGACCTGTTGCAGCAGGGGCCCTGCGTGTTCCTAGACTTACCGCGGTTACGTTTGACGGCATGGCGGTTGAACGCCGGATCCTAGCTGGGAAAGGTATTCCGGAGGAGGTCATACCTACTCTAATAAAGGCTAGGAAGGAGGTGACGGCGAAACATTATCACCGTATCTGGAGGAAGTATGTCTCTTGGTGTGAAACCAAGAATGCTTCTACGGAAGATTTCCATCTGGGCCGTTTTCTCCACTTCCTACAGACAGGAGTGGATATGGGCCTGAAGTTAGGGCCGAAATCTGTACCTTAATGGAGCCTATCTATATTTTTTCAGAAGGAATTGGCTTCTCTCCCAGAAGTCCAAACATTTGTAAAAGGAGTGCTGCACCATGGGACCTGAACGTGGTGTTACAGTTCCTTAAATCACACTGGTTTGAACCCCTTCAAACGGTTGAATTCAAATTTCTCACCTTGAAGGTGGTCATGTTATTGGCTTTGGCTTCGGCAAGGCGGGTGTCAGAATTGGCGGCTTTGTCTCACAAGAGCCCCTACTTGATTTTTCATGTGGATAAGCAAAATTGAGGACTCGTCCTCAATTTTTGCATAAGGTGTCTTCATTTCATATGAACCAACCTATTGTGGTGCCTGTAGCTACGAGTGACTTGGAGGACTCCAAGTCCCTGGATGTAGTCAGGGCATTAAAGATTTATGTAGCCAGGACGGCTAGGGTTAGGAAAACAGAGGCTCTGTTTGTCCTGTATGCAGCCAACAAGATTGGCGCGCCTGCTTCGAAGCAGAGTATTGCTCGCTGGATCTGTAAGACGATTCAGCAGGCTTATTCTACGGCTGGATTGCCGTTACCAAATTCGGTAAAGGCCCATTTCACTAGGAAGGTGGGCTCTTCTTGGGCGGCTGCCCGAGACGTCTCGGCTTTACAGTTGTGCCGAGCAGCTACTTGGTCGGGTTCAAACACTTTTGCAAAATTCTAGAAGTTTGATACCCTGGCTGATGAGGACCTAGCGTTTGCTCAATCGGTGCTACAGAGTCATCCGCACTCTCCCGCCCGGGTTGGAGCTTTGGTATAAACCCCATGGTCCTTACGGAGTCCCCAGCATCCTCTAGGACGTAAGAGAAAATAAGATTTTAAACCTACCAGTAAATCTTTTTCTCCTAGTCCGCAGAGGATGCTGGGCGCCCATCCCAGTGCGGACTTACTCTGCAAGACTTGTATATAGTTGTTGCTTACATAAGGGTTATTAGTGTTCATTCTAGCACCCTGCACCTTTCAAATCCTGTGCAGTTCCTCTTTCCCGCCTGCGGTGTCGCTATCTGCTCTGGTGCTTCTCAGCACACACAGGTCTGTATCACAGCACTGAGTAACAGATCAGAGTGTGCTGAGAAGCACCACAGCAGAGAGCGACACCCCAGGCAGGAAAGAGGAACTGCAAAGGATTTGAAAGGTGCAGGGTGCTAGAATGAACACTAGGTTATGTTACAGTGGGAATCGGTCTTTGGCTGATACTGTTTTTTGTTCATACTGTTAACTGGTTGCATATTTCCAGGTTATATAGTATGCTTGGTGTGGGCTGGTATGAATCTTGCCCTTAGATTAACAAAATTTATTCCTCGTATTGTCCATCTCCTCTGGGCACTGTTCTCTAACTGAGGTCTGGAGGAGGGGCATAGAGGGAGGAGCCAGTGCACACCCATACTAAAAGTTCTTTATAGTGCCCATGTCTCCTGCGGAGCCCGTCTATACCCCATGGTCCTTACGAAGTCCCCAGCATCCTCTACGGACTAGGAGAAAAAGATTTACCGGTAGGTTTAAAATCTTATTTTTATTTATATAGTGCTTTTTCGCCAATAGAACTCAAGGTCCTTAACAGGTAATACCAACATGATAAAGGGGTTTACCTTTTAAAAAAAAAAAAACAACAGTACAGGAAGTGAGTATGAGAAGGGGGTATATCTCATAGTTACCTACCCTCCATCATTCTGCAGGAGACTCCCTGAAATAGTAGCAATCTCCCTCACTCCCTGAATAGTCCAGCAATATCCCTGATTGCACCTTATCCCCATTATGTAACTATTACATTCTTGGGTGAAAATAAGAAATCAGAGATACATACATTCAAATGGGATCATCAGTGCCATTTCCCTGATTTAGTTATAAGGCACAATGATCCCTATGGCTACATGCATTTAAACTAAGGTTTCTCGTGGCCAGTATATGTACGTATATGAAAGCTCTTGTAAAACACGATACACGAATCAAATAATTCCTGAAAAATATCAGTGTCTTTTCTTCAACAAGTAGATCTTACAAACATTGGGGCTCATTTACATATGGCTGTAAATTTCATGACACGCCTCTCAGATGTAGCAGTGCTTGTCCGCACTTATAGGTGTTACTTTCACATCTTCCTGTAATGCTTTTTTAAAAGTAGGCAAGTATGTTATAACTTTGCAAGAAATATGGAGACCATGGTGGTAATACATAGTGTTGTAGCCACATTGGGTCATCAGTTACATCAGTTACAAGGAAAGCCATTTAACAAAGGTAGCCATTTAAGGCATCCTACATAGGATTATACTGGACAGAATAGGCAATGCCTGAAACCATGTGACACAATATGGGAGTGATAAGAATACTAGGCGAGTCTCTTGTTTGTTCCTCTGTACCATGCATTTACCATTCTACACAGGGGACCAGGTGAGGCAGCCATGTTAGGCGCACCAAGTTGGTTGCAATGTGTGAATAAGCAATACATGGAGATAAAATAAATCAGCTAATAGGGGATAAGTATGATTTACCAACAGTAGGATTGCCCGCCATAAGTAAACCGACAACGGCATCCCAGTCGTCAGTATGCTGGCAGCGGGGCGAGCGCAACGAGTCCTCTTGTGTGCTCGCTGTGTTCGCCATGCTGCAGGCTCAGTGGTTCGCTGTGCTTGCCACAGGTTATATTCCCACTCTATGGGTGTTGTGGACACCCACAAGTGGCAGTAGCCGCTGTTAGCCAGGATTCCAGCTATTGGCATTGTCAGAGGTCGGGATCCCGACTGCTGGCAACTCAACTGCATACCGCTAACAGTATGTCCACTGCATAAATAATTACATTGGTTGCTCATCCTGTCCTTCAAAGTACTACAAGTCCTTAAAAAGTATTTTACTGGGCAGCGGCAAACAAATTCTAGGCATTTGTATTAAAAAGTAGCATCCCCATAAGGCGTACATTCCAAATATTGTGTTCCATATAAATCTTTACACATGGGGACTTATGCAGAGTGCGTGAATTGTGTGTAATGGAACTTGCCTGACCTGCAGAATCATGGGGTCTATTCATGAAGCAGTGAAAAGGGTGGAGAAGTTGCCCATGGCAACCAATCAGCATTGAAGTAACATTTATAAATTGCATACTATACAATTTTAATGAGCAGCTTATTAGTTGCCATAGGCAACTTCTCCACAGGCTCACGTCTCCACTCTTTTCACTGCTTCATGAATAGACCCCTATTATGTAAATGTAAGAACTGTCGATATGGGGGGAAGTGGTATCAGCGCACGTTATGTGTGCTATACCGCTCCCCCATGTATGATAACCCTGGTGATTGTCCAGTGACAGGGGCGATATGCGCCCCTGTCATTATCGGCGCTGATAACGATAAGATGATAGGTCGAAATGCGCGGGCAATGTATGACTGACCATTCAGACACCTGATTTCGACAGCTGCATGGTGTCGATGCTCATACACCACAGCAGGGACAGAGCTGTCCCTGGCTGTGGCGGGTGCCGGCTCTGATCTGCGCTGGGGATTTCGCGTGAGTAGCGAGATCCAATGCATCCGCATAGGAGCACTAAGCTGATGCGCTGTGTGCTTTAGGGGGCATAGCCGGAGGGGGTAGCGAAGCAGACAAGATGTTACTTAATACATCTTGTTGATGTCTCTTCCTGCTTCGCCTCGGTAATGAGGCGAAGCAAGAAGTGTTATAGCGGCACGATGCGTGTCATTATAATACATTTACCTATATGTCAGTTATATCCACCTATGTTTGAGAAGCTGAGACCAGGGGAGGAAAGGGACATTCAGTACAGCTAATGCAGACACGCATATACACGTTAGGAGATGTACACACTGATGGTGATGATGTGTACCACGCACATATGCTGCTGATTCTGCATATAGCTAAAAGTGTGCTATTTTTATGTGCTCTTTATTTTTTCTTCAGAGTAATTTACACTGATTTTTAGCAACTTGGGATCTGTATAATCTCCGGTCAGCATGCAGTATGATCAACATGGCAGCTCTACAGTCTTCAGTACTTGCACCAGTGAACTCAGAGCTCTACTATACAGATTCTTAACATGAAAAATCAAATTCACACAAACCTTATATTTCCTAGTACATAATCCTTTATTACAAGTACACAAACCTCTATGTACTCACTGGATTAAATGTGATACAAGTTTTTGACTTCTTTAATTTTAAGTTCATGTTCTCCTATTACAGTTCTACTTTTATCTCTGCTAATAGTCTTATTTAAAATCTCTCACCCCCTCTGACTCATCCAATGCCAGCCACTTCTTCACAACCCTCTACCCAGGGCCAACCCCAGGGTTACTAACCTGTTTGAGAATTTCTGGAGCACCCCACCCCTTCCCCACAGTTACAAAAACACACACACATTGCCCCTCACAAGAAAACCCCCCCATTGTAGCTCCAAACTACACTAACAAACCTCCTCCCCAAACCCACACTACAGCAACACAACCACCTCCAAACCTGGACTACAGCAACACCATTGATTCTAACCCCACACTTCAGCAACACCACCGCTTCTAACCCTTCCCTACAGCAACAACACTTCTTCTAACCCCACACTAAAGCAATACCACTGTTTCTAACACTTCACTACAGCAACACCACTGATTTTAACCTCTCACTGCCAGGAGCACCACTGCTTCTAAACCCTCACTGCAGCAACACCACTGCTTCTAACCCTTCACTACAGCAACAACACTGCTTCTAACCCTACAGTACAGCAACGCCACTGCTTCTAACCCCACCCTACAGCAACACCACCACTACTAAAATTACGCTACAGCAACACCACTGCTTCTAAGCCTACACTACAGCAGCACCACTGTTTCTAAGCCTACACTACAGCAACAACACCGCTTCTAAGCCTACACTACAGCAACATCACTGCTTCTAATATTACACTACAGCAACTCCACCGCTTCTAAGCCTACACTACAGCAACACCACTGCTTCTAACACTACACTACGACAAAAACACTTCCTTGCTTTTAACCCCTCACTGCAGGAGCATCATAACTTCTAAAGGGCCCTACACACTCGGCGATGCGCCGCCGAGGTGCCCGACGGCCGATACGGCCGACGAGCAACCCGGCGGCGGGGGGGCAGTGACGGGGGGAGTGAAGTTTCTTCACTCCCCCCGTCACCCGGCTGCATTGAAGTGCAGGCAAATATGGACGAGATCGTCCATATTGGCCTGCATGCACAGCCGACGGGAGATCAGCGATGAACGAGCGCGGGGCCGCGCATCGTTCATCGCTGGAGTCTCCACACTGAAAGATATGAACGAGTTCATAAATGAACGAGATCGTTCATATCTTTCAGAATATCGGCATGTGGGTAGGGCCTATAACCCCTCACTGCAGCAACACTACTGCTTCTAAACCCTCACTGCAGCAATACCACCGCTTCTAACCCCTCACTGCAGCAACACCAATGCTTCTAACCTCTCACTGTAGCAACACCACCACTTCTAAACTCTCACTTCAGCAACACCACCACTTCTAAGATTACGCTGCGGCAACACCACCGCTTCTAACCCCTCACTGCAGCAACACCATTGCTTCTAACCCCCCATTACAGCAACATCACTGCTTCTAACCCCTCACTGCAGGAACACCACTGCTTCTAACTCCACACTACAGCAACACCACTGCTTCTAACCCTACAATGCAGGAGCACCATAGCTTCTAACCCCTCGCTGCAGGAACACTGCTGCTTTTAGCCCCTCACTGCAGGAACATCGCTGCTTTTAACCCCTCACTGCCAGGAGCACCATAGCTACTAACCCCTCACTGCAGGAAAACCACTGCTTCTAACCCCTCACTGCAGGAAAACCACTGCTTCTAACCCCTCACTGCAGGAACACCACTGCTTCTAACCCATCACTGCTGCAGCACCACTGCTTCTAACCCCTCATTGCAGCAACACCACTGCTTTTAACCCCTCACTAAAGTAACACCACTGTTTATAACTCCACACTCCAGCAACACCAACGCTTCTAACACCTCACTGCAGGAACACCACCTTTTCTAACCCTATGCTACAGCAACGGCACTGCTTCTAACTAGTGATGAGCGGATTCGGTTTTACTCGGTTCTCAAAACGGCATCTTATTGGCTATCCAAAACACGTGACATCCGTGAGCCAATAAAATGCCATTTTGAGAACCGAGTAAAACCGAATCCTCTCATCACTACTTCTAACCCCTCACTATAGCAACACCACTGCTTCTAACCCCACCCTACAGCAACACCACCACTTCTAAAATTACACTACAGTAACACCACCGCTTCTAAGATAAGACTACAGCAACACCAGCACTTCTAAGCCTACACTACAGCAGCACCACTGCTTCTAAGATTACACTACAGCAACACCACCGCTTCTAATCCTACACTACAGCAACACCACTGCTTCTAATCCTACACTGCAGGAACCCCACTGCTTTTAACCCCTCATTGCAGGAGCACCACTGCTTCTAACCCCTCACTGCAGGAACACCACTGCTTCTAAACCCCATACTACAGCAACACCACTGCTTCTAACCCCACAACACAGTAACACCATCGCTTCTAACCCGACAATACAGCAACACCACCACAACTTCTAAAATTACACTACAGCAACACCACTGCTTCTAAGTCTAAACCTACACTACAGCAGGACCGCTGCTTCTAACCCATTATTACAGCAACATCACTGCTTCTAACCCCTCACTAAAGAAACACCACTGCTTCTAACTCCACACTATAGCGACATCACTGATTCTAACCCTACACTTCAGGAACACCACTGCTTTTAACCCCTCACTGCAGGAAAACCACTGCTTCTAACCCCTCATTACAGCAACATCACTGCTGCTAACTCCTCGCTAGAGGAACACCACTGCTTCTAACCCCACAACTTGAACACAGTAACACCATCGCTTCTAACACCACAATACAGCAACACCACCACTACTTCTAAAATTTCACTACAGCAACACCACCACTTCTAAGATTACACTACAGCAGCACCACTGCTTCTAAATCTAAGCCTACACTACAGCAGCACCACTGCTTCTAACCCCTCATTACAGAAACATCACTGCTTCTAACCCCTCACTAAAGGAACACCACTGCTTCTAACTCCACACTACAGCAACACTACTGCTTCTAACCCTACACTGCAGGAGCACCATAGCGTCTAACCCCTCACTGCAGGAACACCACTGCTTCTAAACCCTCTCTGCAGCAATACCACTGCTTCTAATCGCTCATTGCAGGAACACCACTGCTTCTAAACCCTCTCTGCAGCAATACCACTGCTTCTAACCCCTCAATGCAGGAACACCACATCTAACCCTATGCTACAGCAACGCCACTGCTTCTAACCCTAAGCTACAGCAACACCACTACTTCTAACCCCTCACTACAGCAACACCAGTGCTTCTAACCCCATACTACAGCAACACCACCACTTCTAACCCCACAACACAATACCACCATCGCTTCTAACCCCACAATACAGCAACACCACCACAACTTCTAAAATTACACTACAGCAACACCACTGCTTTTAAGCCTACACTACAGCAACATCACTGCTTCTAAGCCTACACTACAGCAACACCACTGCTTCTAAGCCTACACTACAGCAACACCACTGCTTCTAACACTACACTACGACAAAAAACACTTCCTTGCTTTTAACCCCTCACTGCAGGAGCACCATAGCTTCTAACCCCTCACTGCAGTAACACCACTGCTTCTAACCCCTCACTACAGAAACACCACTGCTTCTAAACCCTCACTGCAGCAACACCACCGCTTCTAACCCCGGTCTCGTTAGTGAGTGCAGGTTATATTCCCACTCTATGGTTGTCATGGACACCCACGAGTGGGAATAGTCCCTGTTAGTCGGCATGCCGACTGTCGGGACTGTAAGGGGGCGGGATTCTAACATCGGTATTGTGACCACCGGTTACGTTACTGCCTCCCCTGTCAAGGTATGGGGACTTTTACAGTTATGTGTACAGCAATAGTAGCTCTTTGAAATAAGGCAACCTAACTTCAGTTTTAGTGGTCTTTTAAAGAGAACCTAAAATTTTTCTTTAGGTAATTCTTTGCTTGCATAGTGGCTACTAGTGTACTATAGGTGTAAGCGGGTTTTCTATGCTTCCTTAGCTTGGAATGTAGCATAAATACAGATGTGTCCTCACACATCTAGCCTTAATACGCCATGCAGAGCAAGATGAGCTGCCAGGCCCCCAATGCAACTCTGCTAATGTCTTTTTTTGCCAAATGCAACTAGGACGCAGGATGGGGACTGTACTTATTAATTTGATATCTGACACTTGTATATTGTGTGTGATTGAGTGTGCATTCAGAGCTGTCTCACACATATATACAAGTGTCCTATATCAAATCAATCAGCATTGCGACTAAGACACATTTTCGGAAAAGAAGATGAAAAAAAAATGTCTAATGCTAGAAGAGTCTCAAGCAGTCTGGTGTGCCAAGAGGCAAAAAGAAATTACCAATTGTAATTGTTTGACCTAAAGCAGCTGTTTAAGGGATAGTCAACCCCTGAGGGAACAATTGTGGAAAGGATAATATACAGCGCTATGAACTGGATGTAAAAATACACATTTAATTATAAGAAGGGTTGTTGCAACAAATAAACCATAAGTACTTATGTAATTTATAGATAATAAGTAAAAATTATCAATTTAAAACAAATAGGGCAAACTCAACACAGAAGTTTGTATGGCGTATTACCACATGTAGACGCCTCACGTGATCTCCTATTTAAAGTCCATGGAAGAAATGCCACAGCCCACGGGGTGCAATAAACACTTGTCAGATGTTGGAACTAATTTTATATACATATGTATACGTGGTAAAGATTTGGAGTCTATCTTAATGAAATCTAACCTTGTCTAAGAAATCATAATAATTTGATAGGATTATCTAACTAAGACTATTAGAACTAGATTTTATCTAATGGATATGTAAAACGAGATTCAGATTATGTGATAAATAGCTTTATTGAATTTAGGGCAAATATGCCCTTTCGAATGTCCGATCATGTGACCGTACTTGTTATTAACCAAGGGCGTGACGCACTTCCGGGGGTCCGCGTCACCAAAGAGGCCCTGTCTCGTGATCGCGGCTCTCACATATCACTGAATAGCCTTGACACTATCGCGGGATAAGAGCCGTTCACGTGGACGGATGTTAGGTCACGCGATCGGCGAAATTACAACAAGCAGCCAATGAGTCTCTGGTATGCGTTCCAGAGACCGGAAACATACTCATGCGGTCATGTGACCATTAGCTGTACCCAGGAAGTACCTATAGAATTTTAAGCTACAAACACAGTAAATAAATATTAAAAAGTGCTTTTGAAATATATATACACTTGTCTCCACTGATCATGAATAGTTTGAACTGGATATAGTTTTTTTTTTTTTTTGTATATGATGATGTTTGTAATGAGTTACAGCTGTAATCAATGGGCAATTAACACAGCCTTTAAAAAGGGCACTTTCACAATGGACACACATACCTTGACAAAGCTGTTGACACAGCGAAACGCGTTGGTTTTAAGAAGCCTACTACTACAGATCTCAAATACATCCTGGAATACATCTAGAAGTCCACCTACCATCACAAATGGGGAACTCACTGCCGTCCGAATAAGGAGCACAGGACCAAGCTTTCAATAGGACCTCATGTGTCCGGAACCAAGCATTAAAGGCCTGTTCATCTTACTCCTTAAGGACTAAAAACATCTGACAAGTGTTTATTGCACCCCCTGGGCTGTGGCATTTCTTCCATGGACTTTAAATAGGAGATCATGTGAGGCTTTTACATGTGGTAATACACCATACGAACTGCTGTGTTGAGTTTGCCCTATTTGTTTTAAATTGATAATTTTAACTTATTATCTATAAATTACATAAGTACTTATGGTTTATTTGTTGCAACAACCCTTCTTATAATTAAATGTGTATTTTTACATCCAGTTCATAGCGCTGTATATTATGGTGTGCCAAGAGGGGCTGTTTGGTGTGACTACAACAAAGATGTATGAGGACATATCTTTAAACACTGCACACTGTATTCAAGTGTGGTGACTCATATTGCACTATTCTCACTCCCAGGCAATTTTCTCTTTACGTCACTGACCCCTGCCTCACAAAGCTTTGGAAGCTGAAGGAAATAAGCTGCCTGGGAACAAGTTTAGAGTAATATATGTTTCAGTTGCCAAGCAAAGACACCTCAGTGTGTTTTGATTTTATAAGTAGGAGCATAATGAAACAACTGCTGTCCTGTGTGGCAGGCTGAGAGGAATGTATACTCAGTCTTGTGATCCTATCATCAACTAAATTTGGTGAAACGTTAATTGTCCCATGTGTAACCAAACACTTCACAAATTTGATCGATAATCAGCCAAATGACCGCATTGTACCCTGTATGTAACTATTTTTATTTATTTACACTTTGCTATACACTATTGTGTGTTAACAAATTGTTCCTTTTTTAACAGAGCATTGTAACAGTAACATTTGAGGTCTTTGGAAATGTAGTTGAAGAAAAGCTCAATTTGTTTATCCAAGTAAGATCCGAAAAATTAGAAGGTATTTGTTCTGGTTTGTTGTGGTTTGTGTATGCTCAATATTTTATGTTTCTCCACTTTTCAGAATTTGCTTTGGGAAAAGAATGTAAAAAACAGACAAGGGATTTCTATGGAGGTTATTCGATTAAAGGTGAGTTGTACTCATGTTATTTTGAAGAAAGGATGTGCTTGATAAATTTAAATCTTTGATAGCAAAAGGTGGATAGAGTAAATTCAGGATTGAACTAACGTGGCTTAGAACTTTCATAGCTCTAGTCCAACTACCAGCCTCTGGAAACATTAGAAAATGAATGCCTCTAATGTAAGCCTTCGCTAACTACAGTGAAAAAAAAAATACAAAATCTGAAATTCGATCACACTGATCCTCATTTAATATGCTCGCTTGATGCATGCCATACTGTAGATCAATTTAGTTTTGTGCAAAACCAAATAAATTTTCTACCCAGCGTTTTAGGAAAGTCTACTCTCCACTCTTAGTCAATTACTGCACAATTTACAATTGTGCCTATGTTTAGGGAAGGCAAAAACTTCTCAAATAAAATGCCAAATACTCTGTTACTTTAGAACCATAATTTTCCTTAATTTAAACTTTTGTCTTCCTACAGGTCAGCTGAAGGTAGCCTCACTAATGGCTTTATGACATTTGGCGTATTTAGGCATTTTCAAGGAGGGAAGATGACTAGGGGGTCTATTCATGAAGCAGTGAAACGAGTGGAGAAGTGAGCCAGTGGAGAAATTGCCCATGGCAACCAATCAGCTGCTCTGTATAATTTTATATTATGCACTTTAGAAATGTTACTTTAACGCTGATTCTCCACTAGCTCACTTCTCCACTCTTTTCAGTGCTTCATGAATAGACCCCTAGATCCTCTCTAGACATGGTGAGTTTCAATTAGAATTGGGACATTCAAGTAAAGAAAGTGGAAAGGCACTAAAAAAAAAAAATAAGATTTTAAACCTACCGGTAAATCTTTTTCACGTAGTCCGTAGAGGATGCTGGGGACTCCGTAAGGACCATGGGGATAGGAGGGCTCCGCAGGAGACATGGGCACTAAGAAAAGACTTTAGACTATGGGTGTGCACTGGCTCCTCCCTCTATGCCCCTCCTCCAGACCTCAGAGAAACTGTGCCCAGAGGAGATGGACAGTACAAGGAAAGGATTTTAGCAATCCAAGTGCAAGATTCATACCAGCACACACCAAACACACCGTATAACTTGGAACACAAGAACCAGTCAACAGTATGAAACTTAGCATTGAGACAAGACCGATGAAACTATAACATAACCCTTATGTAAGCAAAACTATATACAAGTCTTGCAGAAGTAGTCCGCACTTGGGACGGGCGCCCAGCATCCTCTACGGACTACGTGAAAAAGATTTACCGGTAGGTTTAAAATCTTATTTTCACTAATGTCCTAGAGGATGCTGGGGACTCCGTAAGGACCATGGGGATTATACCAAAGCTCCCAAACGGGCGGGAGAGTGCGGATGACTCTGCAGCACCGATTGAGCAAACAAGAGGTCCTCCTCAGCCAGGGTATCAAACTTGTAGAACTTAGCAAACGTGTTTGAACCTGACCAAGTAGCAGCTCGGCACAGCTGTAATGCCGAGATCCCTCGGGCAGCCGCCCAAGAAGAGCCCACCTTCCTAGTGGAATGGGCCTTAACCGATTTAGGCAACGGCAATCCAGCCGTAGAATGAGCCTGCTGAATGGTGTTACAAATCCAGCGGGCAATAGTCTGCTTTGAAGCAGGAGCGCCAAGCCTGTTGGCAGCATACAGGACAAACAGTGATTCTGTTTTTCTGACTCTAGCCGTTCTGGCCACGTACATTTTCAAAACCCTGACCACATCAAGGGACTTGGAGTCCTCCAAGTCACGCGTAGCCACAGGCACCACAATAGGCTGGTTCATATGAAAGGATGAAACCACCTTAGGCAGGAATTGAGGACGGGTCCGCAACTCCGCTCTATCGACATGGAAAACCAGATAGGGGCTTTTATGAGACAAAGCCGCCAATTCTGATACTCGCCTAGCCGAAGCCAAGGCTAACAACATGACCACCTTCCAGGTGAGATATTTTAACTCCACCGATTCCAGCGGTTCAAACCAGTGCGACTTAAGGAAACTCAACACCACGTTAAGGTCCCAAGGCGCCACCGGAGGTACAAAAGGAGGCTGAATATGCAGCACTCCCTTCACAAAAGTCTGTACTTCTGGGAGAGAAGCCAATTCCTTTTGAAAGAAAATGGATAGGGCCGAAATCTGAACCATAATGGTGCCCAACTTCAGGCCCAAATTCACTCCCGTTTGAAGGAAGTGAAGGAAACGGCCCAGATGGAAATCTTCCGTAGGAGCTTTCCTGGCCTCACACCAAGAAACATACTTTCGCCATATGCAGTGATAATGCTTAGCTGTCACGTCCTTCCTAGCCTTAATCAAAGTAGGAATGACCGCATCCGGAATGCCCTTTTCAGCTAGGATCCGGCGTTCAACCGCCATGCCGTCAAACGCAGCCGCGGTAAGTCTTGGAACAGGCAGGGCCCCTGTAGTAACAGGTCCTGTCGTAGAGGAAGAGGCCACGGATCTTCTGTGAGCATTTCCTGCAGATCCGGATACCAGGCCCTTCGTGGTCAATCTGGAACAATGAGAATCGTCCGCACTCTTCTTCTTATTATCCTCAACACCTTGGGAATGAGAGGAAGAGGAGGAAACACATAGACCGACTGGAACACCCATGGTGTCACTAGGGCGTCCACAGCCACCGCCTGAGGGTCTCTTGACCTGGCGCAATACCTGTGTAGCTTTTTGTTGAGGCGGGATGCCATCATGTCTATCTGTGGCAGTCCCCACTGACTTGCAATCTGTGCGAAGACTTCCTGATGAAGTCTCCACTCTCCTGGATGCAGGTTCTGTTGGCTGAGGAAGTCTGCTTCCCAGTTGTCCACCCCCGGGATGAAGACCGCCGACAGAGCGCTTACATGATTTTCCGCCCAGCGAAGAATCCTGGTGGCTTCCGCCATTGCCACCCTGCTCTTTGTCCCGCCCTGGCGGTTTACATGAGCCACTGCGGTTATGTTGTCTGACTGGATCAGAACTGGTAGATCGTGAAGCAATGACTCCGCATGACGAAGGGCGTTGTATATGGCCCTCAGCTCCAGAATGTTGATGTGAAGACAAGTCTCTTGACTTGACCAAAGACCTTGGAAGCTTTTCCCTTGTGTGACTGCTCCCCAGCCTCGAAGGCTCGCGTCCGTGGTCACCAGAATCCAGTCCTGGATGCCGAACCTGCGACCCTCTAGAAGATGAGCACTTTGCAGCCACCACAGCAGAGACACCCTGGTCCTGGGTGACAGGGAGATCAACTGACGCATCTGTAGATGCGACACGGACCACTTGTCTAGTAGGTCCCATTGGAAAGTCCTCGCATGGAACCTGCCGAAGGGAATGGCCTCGTAAGATGCCACCATTTTCCCTAGGACCCGAGTGCAGTGATGAACTGACACCTGCTTCGGCTTCAAGAGATTCCTGACCAGAGTCATGAGTCCCTGGGCCTTTTCTGTCGGAAGATATGCCCTTTTCTGGTCTGTATCCAGAATCATACCCAAGAAGGGTAGACGAGTCGTAGGAACTAACTGCGACTTCGGGAGATTTAGAACCCAGCCGTGTTGCTGTAGCACCTCCAGTGAAAGCGACACACTCTTCAACAACTGTTCCTGCGATCTCGCTTTTATGAGGAGATCGTCCAAGTACGGGATAATTGTGACACCCTGCTTTCGCAGGAGCACAATCATTTCCGCCATTACCTTGGTGAAAATCCTCGGGGCTGTGGAAAGCCCAAACGGCAACGTCTGAAATTGGAAATGACAATCCTGTACCGCAAATCTTAGGAATGCCTGATGAGGCGGATATATGGGGACATGAAGGTATGCATCCTTTATGTCCAGGGAAACCATAAAATCCCCCCCTTCCAGGCTAGCGATGACGATCTGAGCGATTCCATCTTGAATTTGAACCTTTGCAGGTATAGGTTCAGGGATTTTAAATTTAAAATGGGTCTGACCGAGCCGTCCGGCTTCGGGACTACAAACAGGGTTGAGTAATACCCCCTCCCTTGTTGAAGTAGGGGAATATTGACCACCACCTGTTGAAGACACAATTTTTGAATTGCATTTAAAACTATCTCCCTTTCTGGGGGAGAAGCTGGTAGGGCCGATTTGAAAAACCGGCGAGGAGGCACCTCGTCGAATTCCAGCTTGTAACCCTGAGAAACAATTTCTATTGCCCAGGGATCCACCTGTGAGTGAACCCAGATGTGGCTGAAAAGACGAAGACGTGCCCCCACTGGGGCGGACTCCCGTAGTGGAGCCCCAGCGTCATGCGGTGGACTTCGCAGAGGCCGGGGAGGACTTCTATTCCTGGGAACTAGTTGTGGTCGGCAGCTTTTTCCCTCTGCCCTTACCTCTGGCAAGAAAGGACGCACCTCGTACTCTCTTGTTTCTCGGTGGCCGAAAGGACTGCATCTGATAATGTTGTGCTTTCTTAGGCTGTGAAGGAATAAAGGGCAAGAAATTTGGTTTACCTGCCGTAGCCGTGTAGACCAGGTCCGAGAAACCTTCCCCAAATAATTCCTCACCCTTGTACGGTAATACCTCCATGTGCCGCTTTGAGTCGGCATCACCTGTCCATTGTCGGGTCCACAGGACACGCCTAGCAGAGATCGACATAGCGTTGACCCTAGAACCCAGTATGCCAATGTCCCTTTGAGCATCTCTCATATATAAGACAGCATCTTTAATATGTCCTAAGGTCAACAGAACTGTATCCTTATCCAGGGTATCAAGTCCTGCCGATAAGCTATCAGTCCACGCTGCTACAGCGCTACAAACCCAAGCCGACGCTATCGCCGGTCTGAGTAAGGTACCAGAATGTGTGTAAACAGACTTTAGAGTAGCCTCCAATTTGCGCTCCGCAGGATCCCTGAGGGTAGCCGTATCCTGGGATGGCAACGCTATCTTTTTGGATAAGCGCGTCAACGCTTTGTCAACGCGTGGGGAGGATTCCCACCGTATCCTATCCTTAGCTGGGAAAGGATGTGCCATAAGAATCCTCTTGGGAATCTGCAGTTTCTTGTCTGGAGATTCCCAAGCCTTTTCAAATAACTTGTTCAGCTCGACAGAAGGGGGAAAGGCTACCTCAGGCTTCTTTCCCTTATACATAAGGACCCTCGTGTCTGGGATAGGAGGTTCCTCCGTGATATGCAAAACATCTTTCACGGAAATAATCATATATTGAATAGTTTTAGCCAACTATGGCTGTAACTTTGCATAATCGTAGTCGACACTAGAATCAGAATCTGTGTCGGTTTCTGTGTCAATTAGTTGTGATAGTGGGTGCTTCTGAGACCCCGAAGATCCCTGTGACATAGGGGTAGGATGGGGTTGATACCCTGCATGCACCTTTGCCTCAGTTTTATCCAACCTTTTATTTAATAAATTTACATTAGCGCTTAAACATTCCACATATCCATCCAGTCAGGTGTCGGCGTTGCTGACGGAGACACTTCAATCATTTGCTCCACCTCCTCCCTAGGAGAGCCTTCCACCTCAGACATGCCGACACACGCGTACCGACACACCACACACACAGGGAATCCTCTTATCTGAAGATAGTTCCCCCAGAAGGCCCTTAGGAGAGACAGAGAGAGAGTATGCCAGCACACACCCAGCGCTATAAAAACCCATGAAAAAAACACCAATAAAATGTTTACCCTGATAGCGCTGTATACATATAAGAGAAAACGCCAATTATGTGCCCCCCTCCCTCCTTTAAACCTTCTGATCCGTAGATAAGCAGGGGAGAGTCCAGTGAGCTTCCTCTCAGCGCTGTGCTGTGGAGAAAATGGCGCTGGTGAGTGCTGAGGGAGAAGCCCCGCCCCCTCAGCGGCGGGCTTCTGTCCTGCTCGAAATTTTCAAAAACTGGCGGGGGCTCGTCTTATATACAGTGCCCAGCTGTATATAAGTTATTTATGCCAGTTAAGTCCCTATTGCTGCCCAGGGCGCCCCCCCCTGCGCCCTCACCCTTACAGTGACCGCTCAGTGTGAGGTGTATGGGATCAATGGCGCACAGCTGCAGTGCTGTGCGTTGCCTCAGTGAAGAAACGAAGTCTTCTGCCGCCTGTGATGACTTCTAACTTCTCATACTCAACCGGCTTCAATCTTCTGGCTCTGTGAGGAGGATGTCGGCGGCGCGGCTCCGGGACGGACGGCGAGGGTGAGACCTGCGTACCGATCCCTCTGGAGCTAATGGTGTCCAGTAGCCTAAGAAACAGAGGCTACTAAAAAGTAGGTCTGTTTCTCTCTCCTCAGTCCCTCGCTGCAGGGAGTCTGTTGCCAGCAGGCTCCCTGAACATAAAAAACTTAAAAAAATCATAAAATACTTTTCTCACAGAAACTCAGGAGAGCTCCTGTAATTGCACCCATCTCCTCTGGGCACAGTAATAAACTGAGGTCTGGAGGAGGGGCATAGAGGGAGGAGCCAGTGCACACCCATAGTCTAAAGTCTTTTCTTAGTGCCCATGTCTCCTGCGGAGCCCGTCTATCCCCATGGTCCTTACGGAGTCCCCAGCATCCTCTAGGACGTTAGTGAAAAAAAGGTAGACGTAAGGGGGATGAGAGATAGATTTCAGTGTTGTCTGCTTATAGAAGATATGGTTGTTGGGTGATTATTGTCGGTCAAGAGAAGAGGTATAAAGGGAATAAACGGGACAGAGAACAAAGATTTGATGAACTCCAACGCTAAGTGCAGGTGAAAAAACACCAGAAATATTTTAACTAAGCAGTAATGTACAGGAGGAACTTCTATAGTCCTATGGACTTTCACCACATTATTAAAATAAAATAAAAAATATTACCAGCTTTCTCCCAGATATGAGTTGATATAATTGGACATTTGATAGTGTGTTTTTAAGAGCTTAAATATTTTTATTTGTACACTGGCTCCTGCTAAAAATTTGAACTAGGATCTTTTAGGTTTATTCTAGCTCTCTTAATTTCTTTAGTTTGTGATGGCAATAGAGACACTGTTTAGAGAGTTTGGAGGTGAACCAGGAGAAAACAGTGAAGGCCGTGATAGGGAAGGGTGCCTGGGTGATTGACTATATCGAAAGCAGCAAAAGAGGTCAAGACAGATAAGTAGAAAGAAGTGACTAGGCAGTGATTTTCAACCCTTTTCAACTCGCGGCACACCGAACAATATTTTTAAATTGCCGAGGCACACCACCAGTCCTCCACGGTGTAAAAACACACATAGTGGCCCCCACGGTAATAAAAGAAACACACAGGCACTCACAGTAATAAAATAAATACATTTGCCCCCACAGAAAAAACCCACACACATTTGGCCCTTACAGTAATAAAACAAACATTTGCCTCCTCACAAATAAAAACATTTGCCTCCTCAAGAACAAAAAACACACACACTAGCCCCCTTAGTATTGAAACACTCATTTGCTCCCAAAATAAAAATAAATAAAATACATTGGTCGCTACCTGCTGGTAGAAGAGAGAGGAGCTCAGGTACCTCATCGGCTGGAGTCACACTCACAGAGCTGTGAGCGGTAGACAGGCATGCAGGCTGACTAGCTGCCTGGCTGTCTGGCTGGTTAGCTGGCGAGTGGGACCGGCGTGCAGGCTGGATGGCAGGCGGTTGTACGGGCTGGCTGGCGGGCATGCTGCCAGCCATGCTATGTGGCGCGTGTGACCTGTGATGTCATGCCGCCGCGCCGCTATAGGTTACGGCTCAGGCACTCCCAGAAGAGCCCAGCGCTGCCCGCGTGTCCGCTGTCCGGGTCCACAGTTAGTGAAGGCGGCTCTGACTCTGCGGCACACTTGTCAACCAGCTGCGGCACACATGGGTTGAAAAACGCTGGACTATGGGAAGAAAATTGCAGAGGGGTGTGGGTAGATAAAAGGTGGGTCAGATCTTTGTGCACAGGGGGATGATTTAGAATCGCACGTAAATCCATGTTCCATATGGATCTTGTGATTTTTCGTACTATGCATGCTCTGTAGCAGAGCATATGTTGATCAACTATGGGGTGTTTTAGAGTCGTATGCATTTCTGCCGTATCTCCACTTACCGCTGAGTGGGACTGGGTGTTCACACGTAGGTTGAGTGGTCGTGTAAGTGGAATTGCGAGCTATTCAGATTTGAATGTATCCAGAGATCAGTCTGATTTCAACCTCTCTGTCTCTACTGGTGCTTCCGCCTTCAAACATGCTGTCCTCTATAAAAAAAAAAAAAATAAAAAAAAATTGGCACTTTCATTCTGCACATTTTAATCCGGACCATATTCCAGATGTGTCCTCATATACTGTTGCTACTTGGGACTTGGCTTGCACTGAGTGTCTCTTTGCATGTTTTAAATTTGATATGCAACACTTGTATATCTATGTGCATATGAAAGTAATCCGTGTAGTCTTATGAAGCCGCTTGTTACATCCATTTACGGCTAAGACTTTTTGGGGGCAAAAAGACTCTCGGTGAGCTGAGTCACACAGGACTTGGTGGCTCACTCACGCCAGACTTCTCACGCCACATGGAATCTAGGTGTTTGAGGACACTTGCACATTTAGCCCTTTACTTGTGTATGTTCCAGCCTCTCTATCTCGGACAGAACTCTCTATTTGACCATCACTCAGGAACATGCTCCAAAACTTTCCACTCCTAGTCTCTTCCCTCCTCCCCCTCCCGAACTATTGACACCTCTTGTGCTACCAGGGGGTGTATATAATTTAAATAAAGTACTAATTGAGCTATTTTCTGTTGTCATATCATATTTTATTTTATCCGTGTGCACAATGAGTAAGTGTAATAATTAAATGTAAACTATTAACATGACAGTGGCAGGAAAATCTGTGATCTGAAGATTCAATTAAAAGGTTAACCGATACAAAGGACAACTAGTGTTACTATGACGTTCTACTACAGCTATATTAAAAAGCAAAGTGTTTTCCACTATATTATAGAGGTGCAGCTTCTCCCACATTTTTAGGACAGTTTCCTTATGGGTAAACCTGCAGCAGATGAATGATATAGAGAACAGGACAGTCATTGGTATAATATTCATGTGTATATTTCTGCAGCGGGGTACACTGTGTTCCACAGGGAATACATCGGGTGTAGAGTTAGATCTTGATCCAGAGGCACCAACAGGCTAAAGCTTTAACTTCCCAGGATGCATTGCATGGCCTCCTCTATAACCCCGCCTCCGGACACTGGAGCTCAGTTTGTAAGTTGGTGCCTGCAGAGCAGGTCACTTAACAGGGGGACTGTGCTAGGCAGACCTGAAAAGAGCTTTTAGAAGACTTCAAGGGCTGCAACACTTTATATGTCAGTGTGACATACTATGCTGCGGCTCCATCACTTCCCCAGCAGCGCTACATACTTCTACTGTCCGAGTTCCCGAGTATTTGCGGCGGAGGCGCTACATTTCCCAGTCACACCACCGCAGACACTCTCCTGGGTCACGTGGCTGCTTATTAGGGAGGAGGTAACAGGATCTCCCAGGCAGGACCCGCCGCTAAATCACATTCCGGGCGTGGTCCCAGGAGACGGACCACGCCGCTGGCGGGGACACTGTGTCAGTACAGGGACCCCACTATATCCACCAGGGCAGGGAGCACAGGTCGGATTGTGTAAAATCTGTTTTAATAAGGCTCCACAGTACCTGGTGGTGAGGACCAGCATAGGGTATAAGGTGCTGACCTGTAGCCCCTCCCCCAGCGCCATCTACTGCTGGTGTTCCTGCCCTGGAGTTGCCTATCACTCTCCTTCACTTCCTGACTGAGATTTCTGTGCCATCTTCTCAAGTAGCTGCGCCTGGTCTCCGGGACTGCAAGGCAAAGTCTCCTCTGTAAATCCGCCTGCCTTATCAGCGCTGTGATTTTACAGTCACTTAAGTGTTCTACATGTCATTTTAGACAGTGTTAGTTAAGTACAAGTGTCTCTCTTCCAGAATATTTGGTACATGTGTTCTGATATATACAGCCATATCTCTCTCTCTCTCTCTCTCTCTCTCTCTATATATATATATATATATATATATACAGGTTGAGTATCCCATATCCAAATATTCCGAAATACGGAATATTCCGAAATACGGACTTTTTTGAGTGAGATTGAGATAGTGAAACCTTTGTTTTCTGATGGCTCAATGTACACAAACTTTGTTTAATACACAAAGTTATTAAAAATATTGTATTAACTGACCTTCAGGCTGTGTGTATAAGGTGTATATGAAACATATATGAATTGTGTGAATGTATACACACTTTGTTTAATACACAAAGTTATAAAAAACATTGGCTAAAATGACCTTCAGGCTGTGTGTATAAGGTGTATATGTAACATAAATGCATTATGTGCTTAGATTTAGGTCCCATCACCATGATATCTCATTATGGTATGCAATTATTCCAAAATACAGAAAAATTCCATATCCAAAATACCTCTGGTCCCAAGCATTTTGGATAAGGGAGACTCAACCTGTATATATATTAGTGCAGTTTTATTGTGTGTCTAAAATAATTTCTGCATTGTCACTGTGACTGTGTGTGCCTGCATTTGCTGTATGTAATTCACTTTCAGTGTATCACAGCTATAGCCATCACTGTATTCTGTACACTGGGGGGGCTAGGTGCGTCAGGGTCAATTATATAGGGCTGCACAGTATATACTGTTAAGTGTTTCTTCAGTCACCTCATACCGCATTTATTCTCTGTTTATGTTCTGTATTTACTGTCACATAAATGATGGAGTGTTTTGCAGGTATTGTATTTGTCTGGCTAAATTGTACTGTTAGGCTCTACGACTACATTCCCCATAATGTCTGCCACAAAGGGCGGGAACCCCGCGGTCGCTCCTGCATCATGCAGTGCTTGTGGCAAGGATTTACCTGAGGGGGAAGTTTTAACTGATGATCTGTATACTGGGTGCCATATATCTCTCAGTCAGCCCGCAGCCCCTGTAACCAGTCAGGAGCCACCTTGGGCAGCGTTCTCAAGTATGCTGAATACGCTTGTGACAGGTCTTATGGGACCTCCTGGTGCCATTGCAGCCACATATTGTCCCTGTAGTTAATCTGCCCTTGGCGGACACTGTCTACCCGGATACAACAATTAAATCAGTCTTTGGTTAGACAAAAGTCTACCCCACATCCCTCTGGGGTCAAGGGGTCATCTAAGCAGGCCACTTCCTCCTCACAATCCACTAATATTTCAGATAATTCTTCTGATGAGGGTGGGGAATATACTGATCCGTCAGACACTGATACAGTCGCTTCTGACGAGGAACCTACAACTCAGGTTGATGTTCCTGACCTAGTGGAGGCTATTAAGCTGATTCTACAAATTGATGATGAGGTAGATCCCACTACTGTGTCTAAGAAACCTAATAAGTTCAAACGTCAGAAGGTTGCTAAATTAGTCTTACCACATTCTGACCATTTAATAGACATACGTCAGGATCCCTGGTCTTCTCCAGGAAAGAAATTCTCCCTGTCTAAGAAGATGCTAGCTCGTTATCCTATCCCTGCGGAGTTGAGTAACAAGTGGGAAAATCCACCGCCGGTGGACTCTCATGTCACCCGTCTTGTGGTGTCGTCTACTCTGCCTGTCACCACTGTCACCTCACCGAAGGAACCGACGGATAAGTGTGTGGAGGGATGCCTGAAGTCTATTTACTCCCTTACAGGTGCTGTACATAGACTCACTATAGCAGCCTCCTGGGCCGCAAACGGAATTAAAGCATGGGTTCAAGCATTAGAGGAAGAGCTGCTTCAGGATATTTCTGACACTGCCAGACAATATCTGTCTCGTATTACCACCGCCTTCCACTATATTCAAGAGGCGCCTCTGAGGCAGGTGTAATGGCAGCCAAGGTGTCCACTACGTCTATACTGCACCGAAGGCAGAGTACCACTTTTCGTTCCTTTCGACCTCCAGGGAAAGCAAAGGGTCAGGCGTACCCGAGACAGGCTCGTGCTTCCAAAACCACTAAGCCCAAACCTAAACAATCCTGGGCTGCCCATCAGCCTGCTTCCAAACAAGACAAGGCTGCTGCATGACGGGCCTGGCCGCCTCCTGGGGAATCCCAGGTTGGGAGGCCGGCTTCTACAATTCGCCCAGGTCTGGTTAAGGACCACTTCAGACGCCTGGGTGCGAGAAATTGTCTCTCACGGGTACACTGTCTCTTTCAAGAGACGTCCCCCTTGCCAGTTCTGCACAACGGTTATTCCTTCGAATTCGCTGAAAGCGCAAGCTCTACACCTGGTTGTTCGATCCCTCCTGGACACAGGAGTGGTAGTGCCGGTACCCCTGTCCCAGAGAGGCAGGGGATTCTATTCTAACACACAGAAGAGCGATCCTCAATCACTTGTGATTCTGTGAGGAGACCTGCAAAACATGCCCTGTGTGGTGTCCTGAGGACCGAGTTTGAGAACCTCTCAGGAAATAAAATCCTTTTATACCCTTTTGGATTTTATCTGGTGTATTTTTGGGACTTGGATGTGTCGTGAAGGACATCTTGAGGAAAAAGAAACCTTTCTGTGCATATAGGGTCCTTTGACCCAGGTGAGTGTTGTTCCATACGAGTACAGTCCATTATGAATAAGTGGAATATCAAGTAAAAAGATACCTTTATGTGCATGCATCTCACTGTTTAACGGTGAGTAAAGGAGACCACTCTAGAAAAGATCAGAGCTGATTATTGAATATTATGATGCTGTGGTGATCTCTTCTCATATATATCTACAGACCTATGTTCACGAAATTATTTTGAGAAAACCTAGCAGCGCTTGAGGATCGCTCTTCTGTGTGTTAAAATATATGTCGATGAAAGAAGTGGTGTTCTTGTGAGCAGGACTGAGCTGCAGCTAGGAAGGCGCAAGTTGCATCACTCTATATATTTTTTTCAGGGGATTCTATTCGACCCTGTTTCTAGTCCCGAAACCCAATTGGTCCTTCCAGCCTATACTCAACCTCAAATCATTGTACAAATTTGTGAGTGTCCAAATTCTGTATGGAAACACTGCGCTCTATTGTACTGGCTATGGAACCAGAATACTATATGGTATCCCTGGACATACAGGATGCTTACCTGCATATACTTATTGCTATATCGCATCTGCAATATCTGCGGTTTGCTATTGGCAACCTACATTATCAATTCCAGGTTCTGCCATTCGGACTGGCCACGGCCCCTCGGATCTACACCAGGGTCATGGTCGTGATGATGGCCCTTATCCGCTGTCAGGGAATTAGGATCCTGCTGTATCTGGACGACTTGCTGATCCTGGCAAACTCCCAAGATGTTCTCCTCAGTCATCTTGAACTGACTGTCCAATTCCTACAAGCCCAGGGGTGACTCATCAACTGGAAGAAGTCCTCACTGTTCCCTGCTCGGAATATGGTGCTAATAGATTAGGGGAAAGGAAAGTGGATATCTTCTGCACTAGTTTATGATAAATTGATAGTTTATTAAATATGCGATATGAATCCCCAATTTATATATTGTAGACCAATTTATAGTTATACATAGGGGGTGCTGCCATAGACGATAAAGATGAAGGCGAACACTAGAAAGAAAAGGATTGTGTCACAACTGAGGGCCTGAGCTGACGGGAGGCAGCCTCAGTTGTAGGGGCTGAGATGTACCGGAACCTGGGAGGTTGTATCAGACCCCTGGACATGTAAGTAACATGAAGAAGAACCGCCCGAAGGCGTGACCACGACAACTTGAGTAAAAGTCAATGATGTTTATTTATGACAAACTCCATGCATCACAGTAGCAGTAAAAGAAACATAAAATCAGCAGAGAAATAATACAGTTCCTGGGTACTACAGGGTGGCAGGGGCCACAGAGCTCTGGTAGTATGAGACAGTTCTTATTATCTGCGAGTTGGAAAGTCCTTACCAGGCCTGACTGTAGCAATGAAGAAAGCCCAGGATCGTACCAGCTGGTGTTCCAGGGAAAGCTGGACTGCTGTAAATAAAATAGCTGCTGTGGGTTCTGGTTGGAACCAGACAGATGTTGGCACGGAGTGCATACTGGCTGGAACCAGTTAAATAATAAATGAAGCTTGAGAGCGATGCAATATGAATGAAATGTAGAGTTTGAGAGCGGAGAAATAATAATACCGGTGGAGAGTGGTAAACTGTAGAAAGGACACCGGCCCTTTAAGAGAAGCTGTACTCTGCTGGAAGCTGGGCTGGAAGCAGGTAATGTTGTAGCTGGAAACAGATGAATCCACAATGGATCGGAGAGTCAGGCTACACCGCAGGTGGAATGCTGGTGCGGGTCTCTATGGTGGAAGTCTTGAGACAGGAGCTGGAACCTGGAAGACAATCACTGGAGAGAGACAAACAGGAACTAGGTTTGACAACCAAAGCACTGACGCCTTCCTTGCTCAGGCACAGTGTATTTATACCTGCAGCAAGGAAGGGATTGGCTAGGCAATTATGCAGATTATCAATACTGAGAACAGATTGGTGGAAATGATCAGCTGACAGAATCCAAGATGGCTGCGCCCATGCAGACACTTGGAGGGAAGTTTGGTTTGTAATCCATGTGGTAATGAAAACAGTAATGGCGGCGCCGGCCACCGCAGACAGGATGCGCCAAGCTGACAAGTGCACATCCAACCACGCGGACACAGCGGAGGCCGCGGCTGGCGTAATCGCCACTCAGACACTCTGCATGCAGAAGCTCAGGGACGGCGGCGGAGGCCGCGGGAGACGCCATGCCAGGTGTAATATGGCGTTTACTGTGACAGCGTCTCAGAGTGACAGGAGAGGATACAGGAATGTAAACATCAGGATAACAGATGGGATCCGGTCCTGGAGCGCTGAGCCAGCCTTAGGAGGCATCTGATGGGTAAGAAATGGCGTCCAGATACCCGGATCGTGACAGCACCCCCCCCTTTAGGAGTGGCCCCAGGACACTTCTTTGGCTTTTGAGGAAATTTGGAATGGAATCTCCGGACCAAGGCAGGAGCATGGACATCAGAAGCATTGGTCCATGAACGTTCCTCAGGGCCATAACCCTTCCAGTCAATAAGATATTGTAGTTGACCGTAACGGTGACGTGAGTCCAGGATCTTGGCTACTTCATACTCAACGCCTCGTTGAGTTTGGACTTTCGGAGTTGGAGGAAGTGAGGAATGAAACCGATTTAAGATCAGCGGTTTCAACAGGGAAACATGGAATGTCCTGGGTATTTTTAAGAAGGGAGGCAACTGAAGTCTGTAAGCAACAGGATTGATGACTTGTTCAATCTTAAAAGGACCGATATAGCGAGGTGCAAACTTCATACTGGGAACTCTTAATCTCAAATTCTTCGTGGATAACCATACCCGATCACCCACCTTGAGAGCAGGAACTGCTCGACGCTTCTTATCCGCAAACTTCTTGTACCTGAACGATGCCTTGAGCAGAGCTGATCGTACGCTCTTCCAGATATTGGCAAACTGACGCAAGGTGATATCCACTGCGGGAACAGAAGTTGCTGGAAGCGGTTGGAACTCAGGGACTTTAGGGTGGAATCCAAAGTTAGTGAAGAATGGTGTTGAAGCAGATGAAGAATGATACTGGTTGTTATGACAAAACTCGGCCCAGGGAAGTAATTGAACCCAGTCATCTTGAGAGGAGGACACATAGATGCGGAGGAAGGACTCCAAGTCCTGATTCACCCTCTCGGTTTGACCATTGGTCTGAGGATGGTAAGCCGTGGAAAACTTTAGCTTGACTTGGAGGACTTGACATAAACTTCGCCAGAATTTGGCTGTGAATTGAACTCCTCGATCTGAGATAATTTCTTCAGGAAGACCGTGGAGTCGGAAGATCTCTTGTATGAATACTTGAGCCAACTTGGAAGCTGACGGAAGACCGGTGAGAGGAATGAAGTGTGCCATCTTGGTGAACCGGTCAACTACCACCCAGATGGTATTGAACTTGTTGCACATGGGTAAATCTGTAATAAAATCCATCGACAAATGGGTCCAAGGTCGACGGGGAACAGATGGTGGAACCAGTTGCCCCGCAGGCGACTGGCGGGATACCTTATGTTGAGCACACTTTGGACAAGATGCAATAAACTCCAAGACGTCCTTTTTCAGAGTTGGCCACCAATAGGATCTAGAGATAAACTCCAGGGTTTTTTGGATACCTGTATGTCCGGCAAAACGGGAAGCATGGGCCCAATGCATGAGCTTCTTCCTTAGCATTGGTTTCACAAAACTTTTCCCTGATGGGGGCGTAGAGTCCATCCCTACCGTGGAGAATGCCAACGGATTTATAATAGGATGCTTGTCTGAAGACTGACTCATTTTCTTGCTCCCATGAGCGGGAAAGGGCATCGGCCTTGCGATTCTGAGAGCCCGGACAGAACTGGAGTTTAAAGTCGAACCTGGAAAAGAAAAGTGCCCATCTGGCCTGACGAGGGTTGAGACATTGTGCGCCTTTCAGATATAACAGGTTCTTGTGGTCTGTAAGTATGGTGATTGAATGAGAAGCTCCCTCCAACAGATACCTCCACTCTTCTAGAGCGAGCTTGATGGCTAGCAACTCCTGGTCGCCAATGGCATAGTTGCGCTCAGCTGGGGAGAACTTCCGGGAGAAGAAACTGCAAGGGTGTAAATGGCCATCTTTAGCCCTCTGAGATAACACCGCTCCTACTCCAACGGAGGAGGCATCCACCTCTAAGATGAAAGGAGAGTCGATGTCAGGCTGTTTCAGAACAGGCGCAGAGATGAACCTTTGTTTTAAAAGATGAAATGCTTGCATGGCTTCTTCAGACCACTTGGACGGGTTAGCACCCTTCTTAGTGAAAGCAGTAATAGGCGCCACAATGGTGGAAAAGTCTCGTATAAACTTTCAGTAATAGTTGGCGAACCCTAAGAACCTCTGGACCCCTTTGAGGGTTAAGGGTACCGGCCAATTTTGGATTGCTTGTAGTTTCTCAGGATCCATCTCTAGTCCGGAACCGGACACAATGTACCCTAGAAACGGAATGGACTTGACTTCAAAGACGCATTTCTCTAATTTGCAATAGAGATGATTGACACGGAGACGGGACAGAACCTCTTTAACCCAAAAACGATGTTTCTCTAAATCGTTGGCAAAAATGAGGATATCGTCTAGATAGACCACGACATGACGGTATAGAATGTCTCTGAAGATCTCATTGACAAAATGCTGGAAGACAGCTGGAGCATTGCTCAATCCGAAGGGCATGACGAGGTACTCATAATGTCCGTCACGGGTGTTAAAGGCGGTCTTCCACTCGTCACCCTCACGGATCCGGATGAGATTGTATGCACCTCTCAAGTCCAGCTTTGTAAAGATGGTAGCTCCGCTAACTCTGTCAAAGAGCTCAGTAATCAGGGGTAAAGGATAACGGTTCTTGATGGTAATGTCGTTCAAACCTCTGTAGTCGATGCACGGCCGCAGACCACCATCTTTCTTTTTTACAAAAAAGAAGCCTGCGCCGGCTGGGGAAGAAGAAGGTCGAATGAACCTCTTTGCTAGGTTCTCTTAAATGTATTCCTCCATAGAATGCGTCTCAGGCAGAGACAACGGATAAGTTCGGCCTCGAGGTGGAACCTTCCCTGGAACGAGATCAATCGGGCAGTCCCATTCTCTATGAGGAGGAAGGATATCAGCAGAAGCTTTACTGAACACATCCGTGAAATCTTGATATGGAGGAGGTGGAACATCAGACGACCTGGGGGGAGGAAGAACAGACAGGCAATACTTTAAACAAACATGTCTCAGCACAGGAGGAACCCCATGCCAGGATTTGCGTAGTCGTCCAATCAATTGTAGGATTGTGAAGACGGAGCCATGGAAGGCCCAGGACCACAGGATGTGTGGCTCTTGGAATCACTAAAAAAGAAATAAGTTCGGAATGAAGAACTCCCACTCTCAGACGAACTGGTAGAGTCCTTAAAGAAATAACTGCATCAAAAATTTTGCTGCCATCCACGGCAGTTAAAGAAATGGACGAAGGAAGTCTCTCGGTGGGTAGGGACCACCGTTTAACATAGGCTTCGGTAATAAAATTCCCAGCTGCTCCGGAATCAAGGAGGGCAATGACGTTCCGATAACGTTGAGCAACTTGAAGCGAGACTGGGAGATTACAATCTTGAGGAGATGGAGAGGAGATCATTACTCCTAGCCGTCCCTCTCCTTGGCGAGCTAGGATTTGGAGTTTCCCGGACATTTGGGACAGGCATTAATGGTGTGAGACGGAGCTGCACAATAAAGACAGAGAGACTCGGAGAGACGTCTTCGGCGCTCAGCAGGAGTTAAACGGGAACGGCCAATTTGCATGGGCTCATCTTTAGTTGGTGACAGTTGGCGAGGAGGAGGAGCAGAAGATTTTGGAGCAGATGATCTTCCACGCTCAGTTGCTCTCTCTCTGAAACGTAAATCAACTTTCGTGCAGAGTGAGATTAGCTCGTCTAACTTAGAGGGTAAGTCTCTGGTAGCTAACTCATCTTTAATACGCTCAGATAAGCCATGCCAGAATGCAGCATACAGGGCCTCGTCGTTCCATGCCAGTTCGGATGCCAGGATCTGGAACTGTATCAGATATTGTCCTACAGTACGTGACCCCTGGCGTAAACGGAGAATCTCGGATGAAGCTGAGGTTACCCGGCCTGGCTCGTCGAAGATGCGCCTGAATGTTGACACGAATGTAGTGTAAGAAGATAGCAGGGTGTCGGACCTCTCCCATAACGGTGATGCCCAATCAAGGGCTGAGCCACTGAGAAGAGAAATAATGTAGGCAATTTTTGTACGGTCACTGGGAAAATTGCCAGGTTGTAGCTCAAACTGAATCTCACACTGGTTGAGAAATCCCCTGCAGAATCTTGGAGATCCGTCAAATTTTGCTGGCGTTGGAAGATGAAGACGTGGAGCAGAAATGGGTAAGGTGGGTGGGGTTATAGCTGGAGTCACTGTGGTTGACGCACCAGACGCGCCTGATCCACGGAGAGTTGTCTGAATCCCATCCAGCCGAGTAGAGAGATCCTGGAGACAGCGGATGATGTGGCCCTGTGCAGCCTCCTGATGTTCTAGTCGGGCTGCCAGTTCTTGCATCGGCCTGGCCGCTTGATCCTGGTCTCCGGCTGGATTCATTAGGTCAGTGCTTACTGTCACAACTGAGGGCCTGAGCTGACGGGAGGCAGCCTCAGTTGTAGGGGCTGAGATGTACCGGAACCTGGGAGGTTGTATCAGACCCCTGGACATGTAAGTAACATGAAGAAGAACCGCCCGAAGGCGTGACCACGACAACTTGAGTAAAAGTCAATGATGTTTATTTATGACAAACTCCATGCATCACAGTAGCAGTAAAAGAAACATAAAATCAGCAGAGAAATAATACAGTTCCTGGGTACTACAGGGTGGCAGGGGCCACAGAGCTCTGGTAGTATGAGACAGTTCTTATTATCTGCGAGTTGGAAAGTCCTTACCAGGCCTGACTGTAGCAATGAAGAAAGCCCAGGATCGTACCAGCTGGTGTTCCAGGGAAAGCTGGACTGCTGTAAATAAAATAGCTGCTGTGGGTTCTGGTTGGAACCAGACAGATGTTGGCACGGAGTGCATACTGGCTGGAACCAGTTAAATAATAAATGAAGCTTGAGAGCGATGCAATATGAATGAAATGTAGAGTTTGAGAGCGGAGAAATAATAATACCGGTGGAGAGTGGTAAACTGTAGAAAGGACACCGGCCCTTTAAGAGAAGCTGTACTCTGCTGGAAGCTGGGCTGGAAGCAGGTAATGTTGTAGCTGGAAACAGATGAATCCACAATGGATCGGAGAGTCAGGCTACACCGCAGGTGGAATGCTGGTGCGGGTCTCTATGGTGGAAGTCTTGAGACAGGAGCTGGAACCTGGAAGACAATCACTGGAGAGAGACAAACAGGAACTAGGTTTGACAACCGAAGCACTGACGCCTTCCTTGCTCAAGCACAGTGTATTTATACCTGCAGCAAGGAAGGGATTGGCTAGGCAATTATGCAGATTATCAATACTGAGAACAGATTGGTGGAAATGATCAGCTGACAGAATCCAAGATGGCTGCGCCCATGCAGACACTTGGAGGGAAGTTTGGTTTGTAATCCATGTGGTAATGAAAACAGTAATGGCGGCGCCGGCCACCGGAGACAGGAGGCGCCAAGCTGACAAGTGCACATCCAACCACGCGGACACAGCGGAGGCCGCGGCTGGCGTAATCGCCACTCAGACACTCTGCATGCAGAAGCTCAGGGACGGCGGCGGAGGCCGCGGGAGACGCCATGCCAGGTGTAATATGGCGTTTACTGTGACAGCGTCTCAGAGTGACAGGAGAGGATACAGGAATGTAAACATCAGGATAACAGATGGGATCCGGTCCTGGAGCGCTGAGCCAGCCTTAGGAGGCATCTGATGGGTAAGAAATGGCGTCCAGATACCCGGATCGTGACAGATTGTCTCTATTTTGGCGCACTTTAGGAAGAAGGTAAGTAAAGTTAAAATGTAACTTTTAATGTTATATAATTAAAATTGCCTAATGATGTGAAAAAATAAAAGACAAAAATTATACAAAATACACAATGAATAAAATTACTGATATCAATAAAAATGGATTCACTTATGTGTCACTCTTTATTTAATTTGTATATTCTTATATGTGTGTAAACGCTTCATGGAACCAATCTCGAATAAGTGGTTGACTACTGGATATTTGTCCATACTCTATAGGATTAATACGACCCCCTGGTGCCGATTCTCCTATTGTTGTGTGTATATACATATATATATAGATATATAGATATTATTTTTTCCACCTTACTGTCACAATGGTTTTAAATGTTTCATTTTTATTGCGTTTACTCACTTGTTCATTCACCGGTATTACACACACACACACACACACACACACACACACACACACACACACACACACACACACACACACACACACACACACACACACACATATATATATATATACACACATATACAAACATACACAAACACACATGCATACACATTCTTTCACTTAATAATTTAATAATTACAGCACACAAGATACAAAGTATTCTCACAATCAAATTATTTATTTACACTTACACAGTTAATCACATTAAATTGCATCCATCATCACTCACGCTTCATATTTATTTACGTCATCACATTACATTCCATATAATTGATGAATTGCTTAATTATCTATGAAAGATATTAATCTTAATTTTATATTCACAATTAAACACCATAATATGTTATAATATTGTATATTTATTATAATTGAAATCAATAAGAAATATGTGACCTCATTAAATGCATATTAATATTCAATACTTAATACAGCATATTAAAATTATTTATACCTATTCCTGCATAAGGTTACATTTTTACAGATAGCTTATTTGCTTCTGATACTACAATAAAGAATCCCTCTCCAATATTAACTCCGGGCAGAGCATGGCCCCTCAGAACAATACAAGCATGTAAAGAATTAGTATTACATTTATTTATACTTACCTTTATTATTGTTTTTATTTAAATAATTTTTCATTAGGGCTTAAAAACTTTGACTCACATTGACAAAATTATCATATTATTTATATTGATATTTTTTTTTCATTTATTCACCCTCTTCAATCTTATTTATGCTAATGCCCGGGTTCCAGGATTAATATAAAATCAGCTACGAGTACTGGATTATCTAAACACAAGGAATAATAATCACATAACCAGCCGTTGAAGGAGGTTTGACAAGATACCTCAGAGAGTGAGAGATCACATGACCATGAAACTATGCCGCGATTGGCTCTTCCATTAGTTATAGCCTTTCCGTGTAGGGCAATCGGGTTTGACCTGATGAAGCTGATGTGAAACGTGCACGTGGGCGTTTCAGAGCGGCGCCAGCACACCCGCTCATTCACTGTGCACTGATGTTAATATGAATTATAAAATAATGTGTGTGTAACGCTTTACATGATACAAGATATCTGAATCATTGAGAGCACCATATGGAGCATGCATGAGAGATAGGGTTGTGGACAGGACAAGTGCATATTAAATATAGATGATATATGACAATCCCCGCTCCGTGGTAGGACTCCCTGATTATATTAAGCAAATGCTAGAGCTGCGTTGTTAATACACAAATACGAACATACTTTTGCTGATTGGAATTAATATACTACACAGGGCTCGTTAGACATTTCTCCTCTTTAATAAATAGACAATGTTTAATACAACTCTTAATAAATATTTTCCAGTTATACCTTTACATCTGTTTGAGATATTCAACGTAATAAGCTGATAGACTGAACGGTATACATCTGTTCAATAGAAAAGGCATGAAATTTGGCTGTAACTGTTACAATATATGGGATAGTAACTGAACAGCTACAATGTATAATCATCACACCGGATCAGCTACACTCTAACAACTGCCTGAGATATTGAGCATGATAAGCTAACAGGCAGAACAGCACACACACGCTCAATTGAAAAGGAATAAACGAGTTGTAATTGTTATACCATATGAGACAGTGACCGGGAATCAAATAACTACATTGTTAAAACCAGTGTGTCACAATGCATCTTAATTATAAGTAACAAGCCTGTTCGAATCGTCTATTAGTAACAAGTCTGATAAAAGCGCGGCATTATCGGCTTAATCGCATTTCTATACATTAAATATAGTATTATTGACAACCTTGAGCAGCTTTACAGCCTTTGATCTCTGGCTATACCAAATGAGACATTGACTGGAAACGAAATAATTATATTATAAAAACCAGTATGTTATAATGTATCTCAAGTAATTATGAGCAACAAGTCTATTGATACTTTAGTCATAAGAATGAGATACAATGTTTGGGATCTGAATACTAACACTGTAAACAATATAAGATAAAGCATTTTAGTCAGTTACCAGTGACAAGTCTAAATATAAGTGTGGCATTATTGGCTTAGCCGCACTGTTGTATATTAAGCCCAGTGTTATAAAAAACCACGAGTAGCTTTATCGATTCAGGGGATTTAACTCTGACATGTTGTGTCTTATAAAGATTAATTATATTGCATTGTCCTGATGCCTGCTGATACAATTTAACAGTGTCAGACACTATTAACTCAACCAGTATTGAGGCGTTAACAGTATAATTATTACATACAGAGGTGGTATATAAATTTGATAATCCCTTAACTATTGGGCACCTAACTACTGTATAATTTATGATATACTGGTATGGTTGGTTCAGTGTAGATTAATATATGAACAGCTATGGGTACAGAACAATGGTTCTAATATATACCCTCATATCATTTGTCTGGCATTGCAATATACCCTCCTATAATTTGATTATATAACACCAATCAATCTATAGGGAATCCTATAGAGGAGGGACAAATATCCAGTAGTCAACCACTTATCACTTATTCGAGATTGGTTCCATGAAGCGTTTACACACATATAAGAATATACAAATTAAATAAAGAGTGACACATAAGGGAATCCATTTTTATTGATATCAATAATTTTATTCATTGTGTATTGTGTATCATTTTTGTCTTTTATTTTTTAATATCATTAGGCAATTTTAATTATATAACATTAAAAGTTACATTTTAACTATGCTTACCTTCTTCCTAAAGTGCACCAACAAAGAGACAATCCTTTTATTTCTAGTGTTCTCGGAATATGGTGCACCTGGGGGCACTGCTGGACACACACACAGAGTCTCCAGAGAAAGTCCTGAAACTTCAGGACAGGATCAGATATTTCTTTCCTTGCCTAAGAGTGTCAATACACTCTGCGATGCAAGTACTAGGCCTCATGGTGTTGGCTTTCGACATGATAGAGTACGCTCCATTTCATTCACGCCCTCTGCAGAGGTTAATCCTTTCCAAGTGGGACGGCCTGCCTCATCGGGTCAGGTCTCAAATGATCTTCTTGACTCTGGAGGTTCTTCTGTCATTGAAAAAACAAGGGAGTAGAGAGCGCAAGCAGACTGAATTAGCAATATTTAATTAAAACTGCACAAGGAATACAATATATTATATATATATGTGTAATTGATAAAACATAAAATTATGAACAAATGGGATCCTCCAGCTTACAGTCCATTTAATGCAATAATGGATTCCAAATTAGACAGTCAAACGCTCCTTCTATTTAGAGCAATGAGTTCATCAATTTGTGTTTAAATAACTTTTTTTGCAAATTATTCACTTCTAAAAAGTTATTTAATCCGGAAAATCACTTATATTGGATTATCAGATAACAGATGTGCTGCTTGTTCCAGCACTTTATATTCCAAAAGGATAGCAGCTTTGTATATAGAAATCCGTCTTCCAGTGTGCTTTACAGCGGCTCCGTCTACCGCTCTCCCTAAAGCACACTTATGGAATCTTTCAATAAATAGCCGCTTACCGCATCCGGATGCGTTCAGCTTCACGGCACTGAAAATCACCATGCACCAGACGGCTGTACCGCAAACTCCCGAGTGGAATAGATGACGGTCCCCGTTTAGCAAGGCGGACCACTGCAGGTGGCTGTGGTGAAAGCGGATCCACTGGTGCGGTGCAGAAATTGTGATGAATATCCAAAGCACAAATGGAGAGTGCCGGGATCCCAAGTCCGAATAAACCCTGACGCGTTTCTCGACCTACGTACACTGGTCGTTTCCTCAGAGGGAGAAAGTATTCGGTTACCACCCAGTCTCCATTCTTATAGGGACCAGGAGTTAATTAAATCATAAGTGCAGTCACCTGAGTATCCACCTGTTTGGCTCAATACTAGGAACGTGTGTGTGTATAATATCTAAAGGCACATATACTAAAATATGCAAATAAGTCTTATTTAAAAACATAGTCATACTTCCTTTAAATCGATTTAGCACAAAATAATTAATATATTCTTACATCATTATAGCATAAATATATATAATAATAAAAATGACTATATATAAACAAAAAGGCAGATAGATATCTAATAGAGGAGACAGCAATATAATCTTACATATAAAATATAACATGTATTTATATAATATATTTAAAAATGAAAGTAAAATATACACATAAAATTAAAATCAAGAAGTAAATAAATAAAAATAAAAATAAAAATAAAATATATTATGATATGAAGAAAATACATCATGACATTCATAAAAAAATATATGTACATATTGACTAACAATATGTTGGATGAATCCAAAATAGGGGAAAGAAGGGGGAAAAAAAGGGGGGGAAAAATATGGCAATTTGATACTGACATATCTTGGCCAGACAGAAAACACTTTATTACCTTTTAAAGAGACAGTAACAGCCCTAGAAGCATCTTAACATATTGAATGGAATAAACATCATAACGAAACATTATCAATGTTCCACAGATACATAAATGGATCCATATCAATATCAAAGGAGAAAAGGATATTGGAATGTATATTACAAAACCTCTAAACAATGATGACAAAACCCACCTACCCGATCTTTATAAACACTCGAATATCAGAATAATGGTTTTCTTATAAAAGGGCCAGAAACAGGCCCCACGGGGACAATAATATCCCTATCCCCACCACTGAATAATGAATAGACGTAACCCATATAAACACTAGAAAGACAATTAAATAATACATCTGTCATAATGATATTAATTTAATTCCATACTACCAATAAAACTACCCAATAGTGTATTGGATATAATAAACAACCAAGCAGAATGAGCGGGTGGATCCACATCTAATTCAGGAACAGAGAGATAATTTACACTCGACCTGCCTGAAGAAAAGGTGGATCCAAAACCGCCCACCCAATCTCATCAATCTCATAATTTACTAAAAGCTTGACCAGGATCCCTTGAGAAACCCCCAAACACCCCTAGGAAAATAAATAGAACTCCCCTAACTAATAATAGAAGGGTTAAATGGTGTTGAGCTCCACTGTGTCATTGAGACCATGTGGGCTCAAAGTGTGTAATTGGAAAATCCAGAAGGCTTCGTGCATGCAAAGCCTTCTGTATCTATCCCCACCTCTCATGGTTTGTTTTATGTGTTCTACTGCTCTAATAGTTAGGCCACTCAAATTACCCTTCTGACACATATAAACATGGTTAGATAAACTATGGGTTTTGAGATTCTTTGTTATATTCCTTTTATGCTCCATGAACCTTTCATGGAGAGGACGAATAGTGCGGCCTACATACTGCAGCCCACATCTGCATTGTATAACATAGATCACATAATTAGTCCTACAATTCATAAAGCCCTTTATCTCAAATTCTTCTAATCTACTGAAGGACTTAATGCGATTACACTTATTTTCAGCAAAAGAGCAAGTGGTACATCTATCCCTCCCACATCTAAAAAAGCCAATGGGTTTTGGAGGTAAACTAAATAAATTCTCTCCAGCAATTTTAGATCTTCTAGTAAATAAACTAGGTGCTAGTTTCTGTTTGAGAGAATTAGCTTTTCTGAAAATAACTAGATTCCTTCCAGTCAATGACGTTTCTAGTAGTTTATCTGATTTCAAAATCGCCGAATTTCTAGTAATTATCCTTTTAATATCTCCTGCAGCTCTATTAAATTGAGTAATAAAGGATATTGACCTCTCGTCAGTCCTACTCGAAGATACATTCTTCGCTACCTCCCTTTCTGGGTGAATCAATGAAGCCCTGGGTTTGAGTTGAATTTCTCTCAGGGCTTTATCTAAAACCTCTAAGGGATACCCTTGTTTAACAAATGCGGCATACATGATTTCTGCTTGACTAGTAAACAACTCATCTGTGGAGCAGTTCCGACGCAACCGTTGGAACTGTCCCTTTGGTATATTTAATTTCCACGGTTTATAATGACTACTTGTGAAGTGTAAATAGTTGTTACAGTCCACATCTTTAACGTATGTGGAGGTGATAATCTTAGAATCCTGAATACTGACTGTAATATCAAGAAAATTAATTGACTTTTTACTAAAATTACCAGTGAACTTCAAACCTATTGTGTTAGAGTTAAGAAGATAGGTGAGACGTGAAATAGGTGAAAAATCCTCATCCCAAACAAAAAATAAATCATCAATATATCTACCATAGAGGATCAGGCCCGCACCAAGATCGCCACCCCATATCTGGTGTTCTTCGAACCATCCCAGAAAGAGGTTGGCGAAACTTGGTGCGAATCTGGTCCCCATGGCTGTGCCTTTCTTCTGTAAAAAAAAACTGTGAATCAAAAGAAAAATAGTTGTGCTCCAAAATAAACCTAATAGCTGACAAAATAAAAGTGCGAAAAGAAACATCCACCTCTGTGTCATAGTATAAATAGTGATTTATCGCCAAAAGACCCAAATCATGCATTATGTTGGTATAAAGAGATTCTACGTCATATGTTAATAATGTATATGAATCCTTCCAGTCTATGCTATCCAATTTATGAAGAAAATGTGTGGTGTCCTTAATATAAGAAGGGAGGGCCTGAACATATTTCTGTAGATGTGCATCTATAAAGGCAGATAAATTAGATGTCAGGGATCCTACCCCTGAAATTATAGGGCGTCCTGGTGGGGATATTAGAGACTTATGCACCTTAGGCAAATGGTAGTATATAGGTACTACTGGATATTTAACCATTAAAAATAGGAAAGTTTCTTTATTAATGTTACCCTCACTCAGTGCCTTTTCTAATAGGAACTTTAATTCGCCCTGATAGACACCTGTGGGGTCTCCTAAAATTCTCTTATAAAAGGTTGTATCATTAAGTTGTCTATAGGCCTCAGAGAGATAGTCTTCAAGGTTCTGAATGACCAGGCTACCGCCTTTATCGGCTTGTTTAATAATAATTTCTTCATCTTTCATTAATTTCTTAAGTGCCATTCTTTCGGACCTCGATAGATTATCTCTCAGAGTCACTGTCTCTTGTTTGGTACACAAATCTCTGAACTCTCTCATGGTAGTTGTGTAAAAGCCCTCAATATAGGGGCCTCTGTGTTGAAGTGGGTAAAATTCTGATGGTAATTTAAATTTCTTGGGGTCTGCTTTATTAATGTCATAAACTTTTCTTAGCTCAGCGGTACTAGAAGTGTTCTCTCTACCTTCATTTTCATCAAGGAGTGATTCCAAAATCCTAAGGGAGTTATCATCCTGTTTATCTAGACAAATGGGTGACCCTGTTACACCTTGTCTGCATAGTGATTTCTTAATAAAATATCTCTTTCTACTTAAGGTACGTACGAATCTATTCAAATCCACAAAAAGTGTAAAGAGATTGGGTTTTTCTTCTGGCGCAAACTTTAAACCCCTATTTAGCAGGGAGATCTCTGCTGATGTAAGAGTTTTCTTAGAGAGATTGAATACACTCCTGGTATTCAAAATCTTCTTACACTTTTTGTGGGCATTCTTAATTCCTCCCCTGCAGCCTCTAACCCTTCTTCTCTTCTTCTTTTTGGGGTGAGCATCATTTTTGGATTCTCCCACGAGTTGTTTTGTGGGTCCCCTGGTGAATGTTGTCGTCTCTCTAAAAAATTCACCTTTGGTGGTTTATTCTGAGATTCTTCTCTTAGATTTTCTCTATCGTCCTAAGTGGATGCTGGGGTTCCTGAAAGGACCATGGGGAATAGCGGCTCCGCAGGAGACAGGGCACAAAAAAGTAAAGCTTTACTAGGTCAGGTGGTGTGCACTGGCTCCTCCCCCCATGACCCTCCTCCAGACTCCAGTTAGATTTTGTGCCCGAACGAGAAGGGTGCAATCTAGGTGGCTCTCCTAAAGAGCTGCTTAGAGAAAGTTTAGTTTAGGTTTTTTTCTTTACAGTGAGTCCTGCTGGCAACAGGATCACTGCAACGTGGGACTTAGGGGGAAAGTAGTAAACTCACCTGCATGCAGAGTGGATTTGCTGCTTGGCTACTGGACACCATTAGCTCCAGAGGGATCGAACACAGGCCCAGCCGTGGAGTCCGGTCCCGGAGCCGCGCCGCCGACCCCCTTGCAGATGCTGAAGCGTGAAGAGGTCCGGAAACCGGCGGCTGAAGACTCCTCAGTCTTCATAAGGTAGCGCACAGCACTGCAGCTGTGCGCCATTTTCCTCTCAGCACACTTCACTGGGCAGTCACTGAGGGTGCAGAGCGCTGGGGGGGGGCGCTCTGAGAGGCAAATATAAACCTTATACAAGGCTAAAAATACCTCACATATAGCCCATAGGGGCTATATGGAGATATTTAACCCCTGCCTGACTGGAAAAATAGCGGGAGAAGAACCCGCCGAAAAAGGGGCGGGGCCTATCTCCTCAGCACACGGCGCCATTTTCTGTCACAGCTCCGCTGGTCAGAACGGCTCCCAGGTCTCTCCCCTGCACTGCACTACAGAAACAGGGTAAAACAGAGAGGGGGGGCACATTAATGGCTATATATATATATATTAAAGCAGCTACAAGGGAGCACTTAATATAAGGATATCCCTTGTATATATAGCGCTTTGTGGTGTGTGCTGGCAGACTCTCCCTCTGTCTCCCCAAAAGGGCTAGTGGGTCCTGTCTTCATTAGAGCATTCCCTGTGAGTTTGCGGTGTGTGTCGGTACGTGGTGTCGACATGTATGAGGACGATATTGGTGTGGAGGCGGAGCAATTGCCAAATATGCAGATGTCACCCCCCAGGGGGTCGACACCAGAATGGATGCCTTTATTTGTGGAATTACGTGATGGTTTATCTTCCCTTAAACAGTCAGTTGAGGACATGAGGCGGCCGGACAATCAATTAATGCCTGTCCAGGCGCCTCAAACACCGTCAGGGGCTGTAAAACGCCCTTTGCCTCAGTCGGTCGACACAGACCCAGACACGGGCACTGATTCCAGTGACGACGGTAGAAATTCAAACGTATTTTCCAGTAGGGCCACACGTTATATGATTTTGGCAATGAAGGAGACGTTACATTTAGCTGATACTACAGATACCGTAAAACAGGGTATTATGTATGGTGTGAAAAAACTACAAACAGTTTTTCCTGAATCAGAAGAATTAAATGACGTGTGTGATGAAGCGTGGGTTGCTCCTGATAAAAAGTTGATAATTTCAAAAAAGTTATTGGCATTATACCCTTTCCCGCCAGAGGTTAGGGCGCGCTGGGAAACACCCCCTAAGGTGGACAAGGCGCTCACACGCTTATCCAAACAAGTGGCGTTACCCTCTCCTGAGACGGCCGCACTTAAGGATCCATCAGATAGAAAGATGGAAGTTATTCAAAAGAATATATACACACATGCAGGTGTTATACTACGACCAGCTATAGCAACTGCCTGGATGTGCAGTGCTGGAGTAGTTTGGTCAGAATCCCTGATTGAAAATATTGATACCCTAGATAGGGACAATGTTTTACTGTCGTTAGAACAAATAAAGGATGCATTTATCTATATGCGTGATGCACAGAGGGATATTTGCACACTGGCATCTCGGGTGAGTGCTATGTCCATTTCAGCCAGAAGAGCCTTATGGACACGACAGTGGACAGGCGATGCGGATTCAAAACGTCACATGGAGGTTTTGCCGTATAAAGGGGAGGAGTTATTTGGAGTTGGTCTATCAGACTTGGTGGCCACGGCTACTGCCGGGAAATCCACTTTTTTACCTCAAGTCACTCCCCAACAGAGAAAGGCACCGACCTTTCAACCGCAGCCTTTTCGCTCCTACAAAAATAAGAGAGCAAAGGGCTTGTCGTACCTGCCACGAGGCAGAGGAAGAGGGAAGAGACACCAACAGGCAGCTCCTTCCCAGGAACAGAAGCCCTCCCCGGCTCCTGCAAAAACCTCAGCATGACGCTGGGGCCTCTCAAGCGGACTCGGGGACAGTGGGGGGCCGTCTCAAAAATTACAGCGCGCAGTGGGCTCACTCGCAGGTAGACCCCTGGATCCTGCAGATAATATCTCAGGGGTACAGGTTGGAATTAGAGACGGATCCTCCTCATCGTTTCCTGAAGTCTGCCTTACCAACCGTCTCTTCCGAAAGGGAGAGGGTGTTGGAAGCCATTCACAAGCTGTACGCTCAGCAGGTGATAGTCAAAGTACCCCTATTACAACAAGGAAAGGGGTATTATTCCACTCTATTTGTGGTACCGAAGCCGGATGGCTCGGTAAGGCCTATTCTAAATCTGAAGTCCTTGAACCTCTACATAAAAAAGTTCAAGTTCAAGATGGAGTCACTCAGAGCAGTGATAGCGAACCTGGAAGAAGGGGACTTTATGGTATCCTTGGACATCAAGGATGCGTATCTACACGTTCCGATTTACCCCGCACACCAGGGGTACCTCAGGTTCATTGTTCAAAACTGTCACTATCAGTTTCAGACGCTGCCGTTCGGATTGTCCACGGCGCCTCGGGTCTTTACCAAGGTAATGGCCGAGATGATGATTCTTCTTCGAAGAAAAGGCGTATTAGTTATCCCATACTTGGACGATCTCCTAATAAGGGCAAGGTCCAGAGAACAGCTGGAGACAGCTTTAGCACTATCTCAAGAGGTGCTAAGACAACACGGGTGGATTCTGAATATTCCAAAATCCCATTTAATCCCGACAACTCGTCTGCTGTTCCTAGGAATGATTCTGGACACGGTTCAGAAAAAGGTTTTCCTTCCAGAGGAAAAAGCCAAGGAGTTATCCGATCTGGTCAGGAACCTCCTAAAACCAGGAAAAGTGTCAGTACATCAATGCACAAGAGTCCTGGGAAAAATGGTGGCTTCTTACGAAGCAATTCCATTCGGCAGATTCCATGCAAGAATATTCCAAAGGGATCTGTTGGACAAATGGTCAGGGTCGCATCTGCAGATGCACCTGCGAATAACCCTGTCACCAAAGACAAGGGTGTCACTTCTGTGGTGGTTGCAGAAGGCTCACCTATTAGAAGGCCGCAGATTCGGCATTCAGGATTGGATCCTGGTGACCACGGACGCCAGCCTGAGAGGCTGGGGAGCAGTCACACAAGGAAGAAACTTCCAGGGAGTATGGACGAGTCTGGAAAAGTCTCTTCACATAAACATTCTGGAACTAAGAGCAATCTACAATGCTCTAAGCCAGGCGGAACTTCTCCTGCAAGGAAAGCCGGTGTTGATTCAGTCGGACAACATCACGGCGGTCGCCCATGTAAACAGGCAGGGCGGCACAAGAAGCAGGAGTGCAATGGCAGAAGCTGCCAAGATTCTTCGCTGGGCGGAGAATCACGTGATAGCACTGTCAGCAGTGTTCATCCCGGGCGTGGACAACTGGGAAGCAGACTTCCTCAGCAGACACGATCTTCATCCGGGAGAGTGGGGTCTACATCCAGAAGTCTTCAACATGTTAATAGACCGTTGGGAAAGACCAATTGTAGACATGATGGCGTCTCGCCTCAACAAGAAACTGGACAAATATTGCGCCAGGTCAAGAGATCCACAGGCAATAGCTGTGGACGCACTGGTAACTCCTTGGGTGTACCAGTCAGTGTATGTGTTTCCTCCTCTGCCGCTCATACCAAAGGTATTGAAGATCATACGGCAAAGAAGAGTAAGAACAATACTAGTGGTTCCGGATTGGCCGAGAAGGACTTGGTATCCGGAACTTCAAGAGATGCTCACGGACGAACCGTGGCCTCTACCTCTGAGAAGGGACCTGCTACAGCAGGGTCCCTGTCTTTTTCAAGACTTACCGCGGCTGCGTTTGACGGCATGGCGGTTGAACGCCAGATCCTAAAAGGGAAAGGCATTCCAGAAGAAGTCATTCCTACCTTGATTAAGGCACGGAAGGAAGTCACCGTGAAACATTATCACCGCATTTGGCGAAAATATGTAGCGTGGTGCGAGGATCGGAGGGTTCCGACGGAGGAATTCCAACTGGGTCGTTTCCTACATTTCCTGCAATCAGGATTATCTATGGGTCTCAAATTGGGATCCATTAAGGTTCAAATTTCGGCCCTGTCAATATTCTTCCAAAAAGAATTGGCCTCTGTCCCTGAGGTCCAGACTTTTGTCAAGGGAGTACTGCATATACAGCCTCCTGTGGTGCCTCCGGTGGCACCGTGGGATCTAAATGTAGTTTTAGATTTCCTCAAATCCCATTGGTTTGAACCATTGAAAAAGGTGGATTTGAAATATCTCACATTGAAAGTGACTATGTTACTAGCCCTGGCCTCTGCCAGGAGAGTATCTGAATTGGCGGCTTTATCTTATAAAAGTCCTTATCTAATCTTCCATTCGGATAGGGCAGAACTGCGGACTCGTCCGCATTTTCTCCCTAAAGTGGTATCAGCATTTCATCTGAACCAACCTATTGTGGTGCCTGCGGCCACTAGCGACTTGGAGGACTCCAAGTTGTTGGACGTTGTCAGAGCCTTAAAAATATACATTGCAAGGACGGCTGGAGTCAGAAAATCTGACTCGCTCTTTATATTGTATGCACCCAACAAGTTGGGCGCACCTGCTTCTAAGCAGTCGATTGCTCGTTGGATTTGTAACACAATTCAACTTGCACATTCTGTGGCAGGCCTGCCACAGCCTAAAACTGTAAAAGCCCACTCCACAAGGAAGGTGGGCTCATCTTGGGCGGCTGCCCGAGGGGTCTCGGCATTACAACTCTGCCGAGCAGCTACGTGGTCGGGGGAGAACACGTTTGTAAAATTTTACAAATTTGATACCCTGGCAAAGGAGGACCTGGAGTTCTCTCATTCGGTGCTGCAGAGTCATCCGCACTCTCCCGCCCGTTTGGGAGCTTTGGTATAATCCCCATGGTCCTTTCAGGAACCCCAGCATCCACTTAGGACGATAGAGAAAATAAGAATTTACTTACCGATAATTCTATTTCTCGGAGTCCGTAGTGGATGCTGGGCGCCCATCCCAAGTGCGGATTATCTGCAATACTTGTACATAGTTATTGTTAACTAATTCGGGTTATTGTTAAGGAGCCATCTTTAAGAGGCCCTTTCTGTTGTCATACTGTTAACTGGGTTTAGATCACAAGTTGTACGGTGTGATTGGTGTGGCTGGTATGAGTCTTACCCGGGATTCAAAATGCCTCCCTTATTGTGTATGCTCGTCCGGGCACAGTACCTAACTGGAGTCTGGAGGAGGGTCATGGGGGGAGGAGCCAGTGCACACCACCTGACCTAGTAAAGCTTTACTTTTTTGTGCCCTGTCTCCTGCGGAGCCGCTATTCCCCATGGTCCTTTCAGGAACCCCAGCATCCACTACGGACTCCGAGAAATAGAATTATCGGTAAGTAAATTCTTATTATTTCTCCCTACAGGAGTTGGTTCATCTCTGCTCAATACTTCAAATCTATTCCTATAGTCCCTCTCTCTCCAAGAGTCCCTAAATTGCTGGAGAGAATTTATTTAGTTTACCTCCAAAACCCATTGGCTTTTTTAGATGTGGGAGGGATAGATGTACCACTTGCTCTTTTGCTGAAAATAAGTGTAATCGCATTAAGTCCTTCAGTAGATTAGAAGAATTTGAGATAAAGGGCTTTATGAATTGTAGGACTAATTATGTGATCTATGTTATACAATGCAGATGTGGGCTGCAGTATGTAGGCCGCACTATTCGTCCTCTCCATGAAAGGTTCATGGAGCATAAAAGGAATATAACAAAGAATCTCAAAACCCATAGTTTATCTAACCATGTTTATACGTGTCAGAAGGGTAATTTGAGTGGCCTAACTATTAGAGCAGTAGAACACATAAAACAAACCATGAGAGGTGGGGATAGATACAGAAGGCTTTGCATACGCGAAGCCTTCTGGATTTTCCAATTACACACTTTGAGCCCACATGGTCTCAATGACACAGTGGAGCTCAACACCATTTAACCCTTCTATTATTAGTTAGGGGAGTTCTATTTATTTTCCTAGGGGTGTTTGGGGGTTTCTCAAGGGATCCTGGTCAAGCTTTTAGTAAATTATGAGATTGATGAGATTGGGTGGGCGGTTTTGGATCCACCTTTTCTTCAGGCAGGTCGAGTGTAAATTATCTCTCTGTTCCTGACTTAGATGTGGATCCACCCGCTCATTCTGCTTGGTTGTTTATTATATCCAATACACTATTGGGTAGTTTTATTGGTAGTATGGAATTAAATTAATATCATTATGACAGATGTATTATTTAATTGTCTTTCTAGTGTTTATATGGGTTACGTCTATTCATTATTCAGTGGTGGGGATAGGGATATTATTGTCCCCGTGGGGCCTGTTTCTGGCCCTTTTATAAGAAAACCATTATTCTGATATTCGAGTGTTTATAAAGATCGGGTAGGTGGGTTTGGTCATCATTGTTTAGAGGTTTTGTAATATACATTCCAATATCCTTTTCTCCTTTGATATTGATATGGATCCATTTATGTATCTGTGGAACATTGATAATGTTTCGTTATGATGTTTATTCCATTCAATATGTTAAGATGCTTCTAGGGCTGTTACTGTCTCTTTAAAAGGTAATAAAGTGTTTTCTGTCTGGCCAAGATATGTCAGTATCAAATTGCCATATTTTTTCCCCCCTTTTTTCCCCCCGTCTTTCCCCTATTTTGGATTCATCCAACATATTGTTAGTCAATATGTACATATATTTTTTTATGAATGTCATGATGTATTTTCTTCATATCATAATATATTTTATTTTTATTTTATTTACTTCTTGATTTTAATTTTATGTGTATATTTTACTTTCATTTTTAAATATATTATATAAATACATGTTATATTTTATATGTAAGATTATATTGCTGTCTCCTCTATTAGATATCTATCTGCCTTTTTGTTTATATATAGTCATTTTTATTATTAGATATATTTATGCTTAATGATGTAAGAATATATTAATTATTTTGTGCTAAATCGATTTAAAGGAAGTATGACTATGTTTTTAAATAAGACTTATTTGTATATTTTAGTATATGTGCCTTTAGATATTATACACACACACGTTCCTAGTATTGAGCCAAACAGGTGGATACTCAGGTGACTGCACTTATGATTTAATTAACTCCTGGTCCCTATAAGAATGGAGACTGGGTGGTAACCGAATACTTTCTCCCTCTGAGGAAACGACCAGTGTACGTAGGTCGAGAAACGCGTCAGGGTTTATTCGGACTTGGGATCCCGGCACTCTCCATTTGTGCTTTGGATATTCATCACAATTTCTGCACCGCACCAGTGGATCCGCTTTCACCACAGCCACCTGCAGTGGTCCGCCTTGCTAAACGGGGACCGTGGCCGTCATCTATTCCACTCGGGAGTTTGCGGTACAGCCGTCTGGTGCATGGTGATTTTCAGTGCCGTGAAGCTGAACGCATCCGGATGCGGTAAGCGGCTATTTATTGAAAGATTCCATAAGTGTGCTTTAGGGAGAGCGGTAGACGGAGCCGCTGTAAAGCACACTGGAAGACGGATTTCTATATACAAAGCTGCTATCCTTTTGGAATATAAAGTGCTGGAACAAGCAGCACATCTGTTATCTGATAATCCAATATAAGTGATTTTCCGGATTAAATAACTTTTTAGAAGTGAATAATTTGCAAAAAAAGTTATTTAAACACAAATTGATGAACTCATTGCTCTAAATAGAAGGAGCGTTTGACTGTCTAATTTGGAATCCATTATTGCATTAAATGGACTGTAAGCTGGAGGATCCCATTTGTTCATAATTTTATGTTTTATCAATTACACATATATATATAATATATTGTATTCCTTGTGCAGTTTTAATTAAATATTGCTAATTCAGTCTGCTTGCGCTCTCTACTCCCTTGTTTTTTTTGTTGTCTTTGTAGGTTTGCTAATACCTATACTTTTGAGAGCAGCGAGCAGCATATCAGCCTAGGCTCTTAGAGGCGCCTTTATTTTCTCTTTTGGAGTTTTCCTGTGGTATTAGCATAAGGCAGCCTCCATTAGCCGCAGCTGAATTTTTTAGTGTGTGTTTAAGTAGGCATTTGGTTTGATTATTGAGAAGTTGACATTTTTATTGATAATTTTATTGTTCATTTTTAAATATGCCTGTTTTGAGGTGTTTGGCAGAGCGCCTTGAGAGGAGACAGCAATACTTATCTGAGGAAATAGGTCATGGGGAACATTTGAATACGGATAAATGTGTGGACATGTTTGGTCTCTTCAATGAGTTAGAGGATCTATTCATTGCAGAGACTAGACATTGGTGGGATCAAGTTACTTTACAAAAATATTTAGATAAAGATATGATCCCAAGGGGCCTTAGACTATTTAAATCCTGTTCTTTTAAGGATGATGCTGAATTTTTGATAGAATGGAATGGAGCTTTGGATAATTGTTCTCGGAATTTGATGAAGCTTCTAATTAAACATAGAGAACAAAAAATACAAACCATTCAAACTGATATAGAGAAAACACAGGAAGCCCTTTTGATTCATTCAAAACATCCTGATTTTGAAGGGAAAGACCAGAGAGTGAATAAAAAGGTACAGGAGTTTGAAAAAACCCTCATCTCTTTGAAATATAAAAAACTAGTTCGAGATAGAGAAGATTATAATAGAGATCAGGTACGGACATATAATAAAAGAGATAGAACTCCCTCAATAAAGAGACAATCAAATTATGCTCCATTTAGAAACATAAGGAGCTCTGATGATACCTATAGAGAAAGAGTATATTCACAAGGAGAGAGAAGGGAGACACAGAGATATTATAACTATGATAATAGAAATTCCTCTAATAAATCCCAGAAACAACGATCATATGGACAGAGATTTCAAAATAGGGACTCTTGGAGAGAGAGGGACTATAGGAATAGATTTGAAGTATTGAGCAGAGATGAACCAACTCCTGTAGGGAGAAATAATCTAAGAGAAGAATCTCAGAATAAACCACCAAAGGTGAATTTTTTAGAGAGACGACAACATTCACCAGGGGACCCACAAAACAACTCGTGGGAGAATCCAAAAATGATGCTCACCCCAAAAAGAAGAAGAGAAGAAGGGTTAGAGGCTGCAGGGGAGGAATTAAGAATGCCCACAAAAAGTGTAAGAAGATTTTGAATACCAGGAGTGTATTCAATCTCTCTAAGAAAACTCTTACTTCAGCAGAGATCTCCCTGCTAAATAGGGGTTTAAAGTTTGCGCCAGAAGAAAAACCCAATCTCTTTACACTTTTTGTGGATTTGAATAGATTCGTACGTACCTTAAGTAGAAAGAGATATTTTATTAAGAAATCACTATGCAGACAAGGTGTAACAGGGTCACCCATTTGTCTAGATAAACAGGATGATAACTCCCTTAGGATTTTGGAATCACTCCTTGATGAAAATGAAGGTAGAGAGAACACTTCTAGTACCGCTGAGCTAAGAAAAGTTTATGACATTAATAAAGCAGACCCCAAGAAATTTAAATTACCATCAGAATTTTACCCACTTCAACACAGAGGCCCCTATATTGAGGGCTTTTACACAACTACCATGAGAGAGTTCAGAGATTTGTGTACCAAACAAGAGACAGTGACTCTGAGAGATAATCTATCGAGGTCCGAAAGAATGGCACTTAAGAAATTAATGAAAGATGAAGAAATTATTATTAAACAAGCCGATAAAGGCGGTAGCCTGGTCATTCAGAACCTTGAAGACTATCTCTCTGAGGCCTATAGACAACTTAATGATACAACCTTTTATAAGAGAATTTTAGGAGACCCCACAGGTGTCTATCAGGGCGAATTAAAGTTCCTATTAGAAAAGGCACTGAGTGAGGGTAACATTAATAAAGAAACTTTCCTATTTTTAATGGTTAAATATCCAGTAGTACCTATATACTACCATTTGCCTAAGGTGCATAAGTCTCTAATATCCCCACCAGGACGCCCTATAATTTCAGGGGTAGGATCCCTGACATCTAATTTATCTGCCTTTATAGATGCACATCTACAGAAATATGTTCAGGCCCTCCCTTCTTATATTAAGGACACCACACATTTTCTTCATAAATTGGATAGCATAGACTGGAAGGATTCATATACATTATTAACATATGACGTAGAATCTCTTTATACCAACATAATGCATGATTTGGGTCTTTTGGCGATAAATCACTATTTATACTATGACACAGAGGTGGATGTTTCTTTTCGCACTTTTATTTTGTCAGCTATTAGGTTTATTTTGGAGCACAACTATTTTTCTTTTGATTCACAGTTTTTTTTACAGAAGAAAGGCACAGCCATGGGGACCAGATTCGCACAAAGTTTCGCCAACCTCTTTCTGGGATGGTTCGAAGAACACCAGATATGGGGTGGCGATCTTGGTGCGGGCCTGATCCTCTATGGTAGATATATTGATGATTTATTTTTTGTTTGGGATGAGGATTTTTCACCTATTTCACGTCTCACCTATCTTCTTAACTCTAACACAATAGGTTTGAAGTTCACTGGTAATTTTAGTAAAAAGTCAATTAATTTTCTTGATATTACAGTCAGTGTTCAGGATTCTAAGATTATCACCTCCACATACGTTAAAGATGTGGACTGTAACAACTATTTACACTTCACAAGTAGTCATTATAAACCGTGGAAATTAAATATACCAAAGGGACAGTTCCAACGGTTGCGTCGGAACTGCTCCACAGATGAGTTGTTTACTAGTCAAGCAGAAATCATGTATGCCGCATTTGTTAAACAAGGGTATCCCTTAGAGGTTTTAGATAAAGCCCTGAGAGAAATTCAACTCAAACCCAGGGCTTCATTGATTCACCCAGAAAGGGAGGTAGCGAAGAATGTATCTTCGAGTAGGACTGACGAGAAGTCAATATCCTTTATTACTCAATTTAATAGAGCTGCAGGAGATATTAAAAGGATAATTACTAGAAATTCGGCGATTTTGAAATCAGATAAACTACTAGAAACGTCATTGACTGGAAGGAATCTAGTTATTTTCAGAAAAGCTAATTCTCTCAAACAGAAACTAGCACCTAGTTTATTTACTAGAAGATCTAAAATTGCTGGAGAGAATTTATTTAGTTTACCTCCAAAACCCATTGGCTTTTTTAGATGTGGGAGGGATAGATGTACCACTTGCTCTTTTGCTGAAAATAAGTGTAATCGCATTAAGTCCTTCAGTAGATTAGAAGAATTTGAGATAAAGGGCTTTATGAATTGTAGGACTAATTATGTGATCTATGTTATACAATGCAGATGTGGGCTGCAGTATGTAGGCCGCACTATTCGTCCTCTCCATGAAAGGTTCATGGAGCATAAAAGGAATATAACAAAGAATCTCAAAACCCATAGTTTATCTAACCATGTTTATATGTGTCAGAAGGGTAATTTGAGTGGCCTAACTATTAGAGCAGTAGAACACATAAAACAAACCATGAGAGGTGGGGATAGATACAGAAGGCTTTGCATGCGCGAAGCCTTCTGGATTTTCCAATTACACACTTTGAGCCCACATGGTCTCAATGACACAGTGGAGCTCAACACCATTTAACCCTTCTATTATTAGTTAGGGGAGTCCTATTTATTTTCCTAGGGGTGTTTGGGGGTTTCTCAAGGGATCCTGGTCAAGCTTTTAGTAAATTATGAGATTGATGAGATTGGGTGGGCGGTTTTGGATCCACCTTTTCTTCAGGCAGGTCGAGTGTAAATCATCTCTCTGTTCCTGACTTAGATGTGGATCCACCCGCTCATTCTGCTTGGTTGTTTATTATATCCAATACACTATTGGGTAGTTTTATTGGTAGTATGGAATTAAATTAATATCATTATGACAGATGTATTATTTAATTGTCTTTCTAGTGTTTATATGGGTTACGTCTATTCATTATTCAGTGGTGGGGATAGGGATATTATTGTCCCCGTGGGGCCTGTTTCTGGCCCTTTTATAAGAAAACCATTATTCTGATATTCGAGTGTTTATAAAGATCGGGTAGGTGGGTTTGGTCATCATTGTTTAGAGGTTTTGTAATATACATTCCAATATCCTTTTCTCCTTTGATATTGATATGGATCCATTTATGTATCTGTGGAACATTGATAATGTTTCGTTATGATGTTTATTCCATTCAATATGTTAAGATGCTTCTAGGGCTGTTACTGTCTCTTTAAAAGGTAATAAAGTGTTTTCTGTCTGGCCAAGATATGTCAGTATCAAATTGCCATATTTTTTCCCCCCTTCTTTCCCCTATTTTGGATTCATCCAACATATTGTTAGTCAATATGTACATATATTTTTTTATGAATGTCATGATGTATTTTCTTCATATCATAATATATTTTATTTTTATTTTTATTTTTATTTACTTCTTGATTTTAATTTTATGTGTATATTTTACTTTCATTTTTAAATATATTATATAAATACATGTTATATTTTATATGTAAGATTATATTGCTGTCTCCTCTATTAGATATCTATCTGCCTTTTTGTTTATATATAGTCATTTTTATTATTATATATATTTATGCTATAATGATGTAAGAATATATTAATTATTTTGTGCTAAATCGATTTAAAGGAAGTATGACTATGTTTTTAAATAAGACTTATTTGTATATTTTAGTATATGTGCCTTTAGATATTATACACACACACGTTCCTAGTATTGAGCCAAACAGGTGGATACTCAGGTGACTGCACTTATGATTTAATTAACTCCTGGTCCCTAAAAGAATGGAGACTGGGTGGTAACCGAATCTTTTCTCCCTCTGAGGAAACGACCAGTGTACGTAGGTCGAGAAACGCGTCAGGGTTTATTCGGACTTGGGATCCCGGCACTCTCCATTTGTGCTTTGGATATTCATCACAATTTCTGCACCGCACCAGTGGATCCGCTTTCACCACAGCCACCTGCAGTGGTCCGCCTTGCTAAACGGGGACCGTGGCCGTCATCTATTCCACTCAGGAGTTTGCGGTACAGCCGTCTGGTGCATGGTGATTTTCAGTGCCGTGAAGCTGAACGCATCCGGATGCGGTAAGCGGCTATTTATTGAAAGATTCCATAAGTGTGCTTTAGGGAGAGCGGTAGACGGAGCCGCTGTAAAGCACACTGGAAGACGGATTTCTATATACAAAGCTGCTATCCTTTTGGAATATAAAGTGCTGGAACAAGCAGCACATCTGTTATCTGATAATCCAATATAAGTGATTTTCCGGATTAAATAACTTTTTAGAAGTGAATAATTTGCAAAAAAAGTTATTTAAACACAAATTGATGAACTCATTGCTCTAAATAGAAGGAGCGTTTGACTGCCTAATTTGGAATCCATTATTGCATTAAATGGACTGTAAGCTGGAGGATCCCATTTGTTCATAATTTTATGTTTTATCAATTACACATATATATATAATATATTGTATTCCTTGTGCAGTTTTAATTAAATATTGCTAATTCAGTCTGCTTGCGCTCTCTACTCCCTTGTTTTTTTTGTTGTCTTTGTAGGTTTGCTAATACCTATACTTTTGAGAGCAGCGAGCAGCATATCAGCCTAGGCTCTTAGAGGCGCCTTTATTTTCTCTTTTGGAGTTCTTCTGTTATTGAGCTGGTGGCTACAGGACCAATAGTTGAGCAGGGGGCGTCAATTCTGGATCCCCAAGTGGGTCCTTCTGACTACGGACGCAAGTCTGCGGGGTTGGGGTGCGGTGCTGGAGCAACACTCTCTCCAGGGTCAGTGGACCAATGAGTAATCTCTCCTCCTGATAAACATTCTGGAATTGCGGGCAGTGTTCAATGCCTTGAATCTTGCACTGCCTCTGATACAGAACAGGCCTTTTCAAGTGCAATCAGACAACGCCACCACAGTGGCATACATAAATCATCAAGGCGGCACTCGAAGCCGCATGGCAATGGTGGAAGTGTCAAAAATCCTTTGTTGGGCGGAACGCCATCTGTCAGCAACATCGGCAGTGTTCATTCCTGGAGTCCTCAACTGGGAAGCGGATTTCCTCAGTCATCAGGACGTACACGCCGTAGAGTGGAGTCTTCATCAGGAATTCTTTGAACTCCTAGTGGACAAGTGGGGTCTCCCTGATGTAGACCTGATGGCGCCTCGACACAATCACAAAGTTCCGGTCTTCGGATCAAGAACAAGGCATCCACAAGGAGCGTTCGTGGACGCACTGGCAATTCCATGGAACTTTCGGCTGCCATACGTGTTCCCTTCAGTGTCACTCCTGCCCAGGGTACTATGGAAGTTCAAGCAAGAAGGAGGAATACTACTTCTAGTCGCTTCAACACCCAGACATCCTCATTCAGGACCCTTGTGGTCTACCCGGACCTTGCCAGGCTGGCTTTGAAGGCATGGCTCTTGAAGCTTCACTCCTGATGGCCAAAGGATTCTCTGAGGCGGTTATCCAAACTATGCGGAAGGCCTGCAAACCGGCTTCGGCGTAGATTTATTATAGGGTCTGGAATTCTTGCTTCACCTGGTGTGCTGCTAAGAATTCCGATGCATACAAATTCAGAACTGCCAGTCTTTTGGCTTTTCTGCAACATGGCCTAGACTTAGGTCTTCGTCTAGCCTCCCTCAAGGTTCATATTTCTGCCTTGTTGGTGTTGTTTCAGAGAAAAATTGCGTCTATTCCTTACATTCATACTTTCACTCAGGGTGTTTTACGGATTCAGCCTCCCTATGTCCCTCCTGTGGCTCCATGGGATCTGTCTGTTGTCTTGGAGACAAGAGTCTCCATTTGAACCTCTTGAGTCTGTGGACCTTAAATGCCTTACGCTTAAGGTCGTGTTTCTGCTGGCTATTGCCTCTGCTAGGAGGGTGTCGGTCTTAGGCGCTTTGTCCTGTTGTCCACCCTTTCTGATTTTTCATCGTGACCGGGCAGTTCTTAGAACTCGCCCCGGTTATCTACCTAAGGCGGTGTCATCTTTCTATCTTAACCAAGAGATTGTGGTTCGGTCTTTGGATGTGGTGTGGGCTCTCCGTATTTACGTGGAGAGGACTGCCTCTCAGGAGGTCAGATACCCTTTTTGTACTCTTTGGTTTTCACAAACGTGGCTGGCCTGTGAATAAGCAAACCTTGGCCAGATCGATTCGAATGGTGATTGCACAAGCATATGCACAGGCTGGTCTTCCAGCTCCTGCTGCTATTAAATCCCATTCTACTCGGTCTGTTGGACCTTCTGGGGCGGCCCGCTGAGGCGCATCCGCTGAACAATTGTGCAAGGCGGCTACGTGGTCCACGGTGAACACGTTCATTACGTTCTATGCCTTTGATACTTCCGCCTCCCAGGATGCTTCCTTTGGACAATGGGTTCTTGTGCCCACTACGGTGCGTCCCCTCCCATAAGGAACTGCTTTAGGACATCCCCGATGTATTCCCTATGGAACACAGTGTACCCTGCTGCAGAAAGGGAGATTTATGGTAGACTTACCATAGTTAAATCTTTCTGCGAGGTACACTGGGATCCAAAGGGCGCCCACCCTGATGCACTTAGCTTTTTTGGGTTTGTATGGTATTAGCCGCTGGTCCCTTCTCCTGTTGTGAGAATGTGGTTCTATGTGACTAACATCTGCCTTCTTTTTACCTGCTACATGCCTTGAAATGGTTAACGAAACTGTGCTCCTGTGTTCGGAGGCGGGGTTATGGAGGAGGCCATGCAATGCATCCTGTGAACAGTCAAAGCTTTAGCCTGTTGGTGCCTCTGGATCAAGAGCCAACTCTACACCCCGATGTATTCCCTGTGGAACCCAGTGTACCTCGCAGATTTAACTATGGTAAGTCTACCATAAATTTCCTTTTTTCAGTTTACTAATGTACAGTTGGTTAATTATCTTTTATCTTATTAGTTACCTGGCACAATAATTTCTAGAATCAATTCTATGTTGGTTACACAGCAACCCCTGTGTAATAATGACAGGCAGAACTCACAGCGGTTCCTGTCCCTTTCCTCTCCCCTACACTCTCAGCAGAGCTCTACTTGCTACTACTAATATTGATAATGCTCATTCACCACTTGGACATTTTGGGCCTGATTCTGGGTTGAAGGGATTGCTGTGCACAGGCGCAAACGGTTAGTTTTGCATACACCACATGCACAGATGCGATTTTATGGATTTTTATGTATCTCTGTTCTATTATCAGATGGACAGAACTTTCTGTCCGTATAATTGGTCATTACAGGGCGGCAACATTGTGAGCATAGGGATCCGCCCTGTCTCGTGGAAGTGTCGTGGGCATATTCCATGGGATTCTTAGTCGTGCGTACAAGAAGGGAATCCTGCTTCGGACATCTCTTGCACTTAGTATGGGGTTGGTGTAAGTGCTGATACTAATTATGATGGTTGCGGTGGCTGGCATAAAATCATTGGGTGGCATGGGGTTTCCACTTGCAGAGGCCCTAAGCCCACATTAGCTGAACTCATTCTTTCATTAGCATTAGGTTGAGATCTATTCATGAAGCAGTGGAAAGAGTGGAGAAGTGAGCCAGTGGGGAAGTTGCCCATGCTTTTAAATGACATTTGTCAAGTCCATTCTATAAAATTATACGTAGCAGCTGATTGGTTGCCATGTGCAACCAATCAGCTGCTATGTATAACATGTGCAACTTCTCCACTAGGTCACTTCTCCACTCTTTTCACTGCTTCATGAATAGCCACCTCAATCTGGCTAATTCGTCTGCCCACTATTACAGCCAGAGTCAGCCCTTGTTAGAGCAGTTGCTACTATAGTTGCATGTGATCAAGTCATAATTACAGGCATACAGTATACAGTATGTTCTACAGGGGATGTAGTTATGTGACCGACCCCTGCATCCCGCCCGCTCGAAATCCCGACAGTCGGCATGCCGACCAGCAGGGACTATTCCCACTCCTGGGTGTCCACAACACCCATAGAGTGGGAATAGAACCTGTGGCGAGTGCAGCTTGCCACTGAGCCAGCAGGTGGCGAGCGCAGCGAGTCCGTTGGGGGGGCTTCATTGCGCTCGCCCCCCTCCCCTCCATTACCCCCGCCGGCATTCTGCTGCCGGGATCCCTGAGTCTTTATACTGACCGCCGGGATCCCCAGTGCCGGTAAGGCATACCCAACCCTTCTACAGGGCTGCATATATCTATCTGCAACAACCAGCAGATGGCACAGTGGAGTACATGGCCATCCTCTTCAGTTTAAACCTGCATCCAGACATAAACCTCTGGGTAAATTTACTAAGGTGGGAGATTTTTAGAACTGGTGATGTTGCCCATGGCAACCAATCAGATTCTACTTACCATTTATCTAGCTGCTTCTAGCAGATAATAGATATAATCTGATTGGTTGCTATGGGCAACATCACTAGTTCTAAAAATCTCCCACCTTAGTAAATTTCCCCCATGGAATGTTTTTTGTTTGAGAAATAAAGAATATATACTCTATTTGTAAGTAGCATTTATTTCTACATTAGTAACACCTATAGATATCATTAGTACTATACAGAAAATCGCATTTTTGTGATTATGTACATTGCTATTTCTAAACCTTTTTTGTTTTTTAAAAAACTAATGTTTTGGCTCCTGTAAATATAAATGTCCCCAATATGATGCAGATATGAAGTGTACAGTTACAGGGTCTTCTGTGTCTGAGCAGGGTCTGGTGTCAGTGGAAGATAAGCCTCATCAAGCGATTGTACAAGGAGTCCACGAGCTGTATGATCTGGAAGAGACGCAAGTGATCTGGCAAGGGGAAAGACTGAATCGCATGGTGTTTATAGGTACATATTGTCAGCCAGTTCTCCTCCATAGTCATTTTATAACACCCAGGTGCATTGCTGGTCCTTGCTTTCACAATGCTAATTGGAAGGCAACCTTGGGAGTATTCCTGATGTCCATTTATGGTAAATACTTGAATATAAACATAGTAAAAATAAAATAATTATTATGTCCAAAAAGGACTAAACCAAACACCTCATTAGAATTGAAATAGTACCGAAAAATAACATTTCTCTAACTTCCTAGTGGATACTGGGAATGTACTTTAGTACCATGGGGTATAGATCGGGTCCATTGGAGCCTGGCACTTTAAGAAATCATTAGTGTGTGCTGGCTCCTGCTCTCTATGCCCCTCCTAGCAGACTCAGTTTAGAAAAATGTGCCCAAGGAGCCCGGTGCATTCTCTGGAGCTCCAGAGAGTTTTCTTTAGACTTTATGTTAGTTTGTTATTTTCAGGCAGCACTGGTTGGCAACCAGTCTGCCTGTGTCGTGGAACTTAGGGGGGGGGGGGGCGAGCCAACTCAATATAGAGTTAATGGTTCGTATCCCCGCTGACAGGACACTGTGCTCCTGAGGCACTGTTTCTCATGCCCCAGGGTGTGAGCCCTCGCCGGCAGCATGCCGCCACCCCTAACAAATGCCGAATAGACGTGGTGCTGTTAGTACTACACCGGGATCCCAGTTAGCGGGTCCCCGGTGACAGTGGTGGCGTTAGGGCGCAGCGGTCACTGGGCCTCGAGCTGTGGTGCCCGCTGGGGACCCACACTGGCGCAGAGTAAAAGGGGGATTCTCTCTTTTTACACAATATGACATAAAATGCCAGTATAATCTTTATAGGAACGTGCGCCATTCAAGGGGCGGGGCTTCCCGGAGAGCGGGACCAGAAGCTTAAAGGCGCCATTTGCTGCTGCTGCTGACTACATGCTGCACGCTGAGACTGCTCCTCCACAGAGGCCACTGAGCCACCGATTATACTGGTACCAGGGGGTCTGATAGAAAGGGGGGAGCATATATACAGCGGTTACACCGCTGTGCTAATAGCAAACATCCTCTCTGTGTCACTCCATTTAGGGCTGTCAGGGCTTATTGTGCTATTTCACTAACGTGTTGTCACTGCACTATGTTTTCTGCTGTAAGCATGTCTGGGGAAAAAATCTGTGTGTCCCTCTTGCAACACCAAGTTTACACCCTCTTCACAGGGATCTCTACTATGTACCCAGTGTTCTCTGCCTTCACATGGTAGTGGCTTGCAGGAACCTGAATGGTTATAATCATTTACAACTATGATTACTAATATAAATTCAGAGTTAGCTGCTGCAAAGCAAGAAAGGCAGACCCTGAAACAGTCTGTAGATGATTTCTTGGTTAAGCCTGCTGACCACAGACATTAGAAAACAACTATTCTTCCTGTGGTGCTGCACTAATGAGGCAGCACAAGATAGTACAAAAATAGGTCACCAAACCTAAACATGCATAGACAAATAAAAAGGTACAATCTCACTTTGCACTCCAAATTGTCCAATAGTATGGCTGATTCTCAATGTGGTGGTTCCACAGTGTAATCGAATGGAAAAGGTTGAATGTGCAGATAGTCCCAATCCAAATGAGAAGATCCTCTTCCTCTAGCACACAACAACTTGAATAGTATCTTACATGTATGCTTACTTGAAAGAAATGGGTTTGAAGCACATAAAGGTTTCTTTTGGGCCTCCAATTAAGGGGGTCATTCCGACCCGTTCGCACGCAGCGGTTCTTTTCTGTGGTGCAAATGGGGCGTAAATGCGCATGCGCGGCGGACGTATTAAGCACGCCCGTCGTTGCCTGGTGACGATCGTCGCCGGGCAACTACGCCGCCAGTGACAAATGTGATTGCAGCAGCGATCACAAGAAGATGGACAGGCGGGAGGCGTTCCGGGGCGGATACTCACCGTTTCCAGATGTTTTCGGGGAGTGGTAAGAAAAACGCAGACGTGTCCAGGCGAACGGAGGGCGGATGTCTGATGTCAAAGCCGGGACCTGCATCTCTGGATCCGTCGCACAGGGTAAGTAGGTAGCATAGCAGGGCTGCACAAGCGTTCGCAGCCCTGCTATGCTAAAATACACTCCCCCATAGGCGGAGATTAGTTGATCGCACCAGCAGCAAAAAGTTGCTTGGTGCGATCAACTCGGAATGAGGGCCTAAGTTCTCTCTGGATATAGATGGAGGCTGAACTCAAATGCTGCAGATGTTATATGAAGTCCACTGGAAGATTTCCCTACGTACACCGTGGGTGGAACTGTGTTTGCTTACAGTATTACACTATTGTATATTTGTTCTTTTTAATGTTATTATCATTGGATGACGTGCCATTTGATTACACTGTGGAACTATCACATTGAGAATCGGCCATACTGTTGGACAATTTGTATGCGTAAAGTGAGATTGTACCTTTTTCTTTGTCTATGCTGACCACAGACAGTCTACTCAGCCCCCTCTGGTGGTCTCTAATAAATGCACACTCCCACAGGTACTCCAGTCTGATACTGAATTACCACAGTTAGATGAGGGAGAACTGGAGGTGGAAGATGATAATGCTCTGTCCCCGGGGGTTGAGGCCCTGATTTATGCTATTAGAGAAGTCCTCAACTTACAGGATAAGGAGGCAGAACCAGAAGAGGAATTTTTTTTTATGGAAAACCAAAGTCCTCTGTCACCTTCTCTATCTCAAAAGAATGAAACTCCTTTTCTAAAGAGGCGTGGTTAAATCCTGACAAGAAATATATTACTCCTGAGAGGTTACTAAATTCCTTTCCCTTTCCTGCTGAGGATAGGAAAGTTTGGGAAAGCCCACCGTCCGTGGATACTTCAGTGTCTAGGCTGTCACGTTAGATCGTACTGCCTGTACCTGGGGCTATCTCCCTCAAAGACCCAGCTGATCGTAAAATTGAGACTACTCTCAAATCAATCTATGCTGCAGTGGGCGTAGCTCAACGCCTCACTATTGCTTGCGGCTGGATATCTAGGGTCATTGTTAAAGGATGAGATCATTACACTACTGCAGCATATCCAAGATGCTGCAAACTTTATGAGTTAAGGAATTATGTCCCATTAATGGCCGTACCACGGCTATGGCTGTCTCGGCTCGCAGATGCTGATTCCAAAAGGGGTGTTGAGATCCTTCCTTTTACAGGGGATGCCTTGTTTGGAGAAGAACTAAACAAGTGGATATCTCAGGTGACGGCAGGTAAGTCTACCTATCTGCCGTCCGCTACACCTCCTGCTAGACGTCCCTAGCCTGGGACCTCTCTGCAGTCCTTTTCGTGTGGCAAAATTCAGAGGCAGAGCCAGAGGTGCTTCCAATGCTCCTAAAGGAACTTGTGGTAAGTCCCGTAAACCGGCAGCTGCTGGAGCTCTGGACAAGGCCTCCGGATCCTCATCCGCAAAGCCCTCCACGTGACGGTTGGCCCCAGCAGCAAAGCGACTTCCAGGTAGGTGCTCGCCTTCAGTACTTCGCCCATGTGTGGGCAAAGTCCTGACGGGATCCTTGGTGAGGGAGCTCATATCCCAAGGATACCGGCTGGAATTTCAGGAACTTCCTCCTCTCAGATTCTTCAAGTCGGCCTTACCAGCTTCACCTGTAGCAAGAGTTACCTTGCAAAAAGCAATGCAAAAACTGCTTTCCACAGGAGTTATTGTACCAGTACCACCTCCGCTGCACACAAAGGGATTTTACTCAAGTCTCTTTGTGGTTCCGAAGCCAGACGACTCGGCACGGCCGATCTTGAACCTCAAATCTCTGAACCCGTATCTTCGCGTGTTCAAATTAAAGATGGAATCCCTAAGGACAGTGATCTCCGGCCTGGAGGAGGAGTTCCTGGTATCTCTGGATATCAAGGATGCATACCTTCATATCCCAATATCGCCGCCCCATCAGGCTTACCTTCGGTTCGCTATACTGTATCAACACTTCCAGGCCTTACCCTTTGGTCTCTCCACAGCTCCAACGATATTCACAAAAGTCATGGTGGAGATGATGCAGCAAATGCGCAAGATGGGAGTCAACATAGTCCCATACTTGGACTATCTCCTGATAAAGGCGGTGTCCAGGGAACAACTGCTACACAGCATCGACTTGACAACTCGCCTGCTTACGGATCCTAAATTTCCAGAAGCCTCCCCTGGAACCGTCTCAGAGAATTCAGTTCCTGGGAATGATCCTAGACACGGTATCGCAGAAGGAATTCCTTCCGATGGACAAGGCCTTGACTATCCAGACTATGATCCGCTCGGTGCTCAGACCACGCAAAATCTCGATTCATCTTTGCATTCGATTGCTGGGCAAGATGGTAGCCTCCTATGAAGCAATACAGTACAGCAGGTTTCATGCACGTCCGTTCCAGCTGGATCTGCTGGACAAGTGGTCAAGTTCTCACCTGCACATGCACCAGAGTATAACTCTTTCGCCAAAAGCACGGATCTCCCTGTTGTTGTGGCTACAAGTCTCTCACCTTGTGGAGGGTTGGTCTTTCATCACCCAGTTTTGGACCCTACTGACAACAGATGCCAGTCTCAGGGGTTGGGGTGCTGTGACCCAGGGGGCCCAGTTCCAGGGGAAGTGGTCAAGTCAGGAATCTGCCCTTCCCATAAATGTCCTGGATTTTACAATGCTCTTCTGCAGGCATCCTATCTCCTTTGGAATCAAGCCATCCAGGTGCAGTCGGACAACGCCACAGCGGTGGCGTAGATCAACTGACAGGGAGGTACAAGAAGCAGGGTGGCAATGCGAGATGTGTCAAGGATACTCCTCTGGGTGGAAGCCAACACAAGCGCTATCTCAGCCATATTCATTCCAGGAGTGGACAACTGGGAAGCGGACTTCCTCAGCAAGCAAGAACTCCATTCGGGGGAATGGGGCCTTCACCCTCAGGTGTTCCAACAACTGGTGCACCGGTGGGGCTGTCCGCAGATAGACCTGATGGCTACTCGTCTCAACAAGAAGCTCCGTCGTTACTGATCCAGAACGAGGGATCCGCAGGCTGCAGCAGTGGACGCTCTGACGGCGCCATGGAACTACCAGTTCGTATACCGGTTTCCTCCAATCCCTCTCAATCCAAGAGTTCTAAAAAGACTCAAAAGGGAAAGAGTTCAGGCAATTCTCAATGGGCCTGGGACGCCGGCCTCCTGACCATGTCTGTGCAGGAACCATGGCCTCTGCCGCTACTCAAGGACCTTCTTCAACAAGGACTGTTTGTCTATCCAGACTTCCTGCCGCTACGTTTGATGGCTTGGAAGTTGAGAGAGAGATCTTAACTAGAAATGGTCTCCCATCCAAGGTTATTCCACTATGGTTCAGGCCTGTAAAGTGGTCACGTCAAGCCATTACCACCGTATCTTGAAGAAACATGTCTTGTGGTGCGAGGGTAGAAAATATCCTGCGACATGGCCGTTTTCTGCTTTTCCTGCAAGCAGGTGTGGCTAAGGGTTCCATCAAAGTTCAGATTTCGTCTCTCTATATTCTTCCAGAAACAACTAGTGGTACTCCCAGAAGTATAGACTTTCCTAAAGGGTGTTCTTCACATTCAGCCACCCTTTATCCCTCCCACTGCTCCGTGGGATCTCAATGTGGTCTTGACTTTTCTCCAGTCGGACTGATTTGAACCCTTACACAGTGTAGACTTGAAATATCTAACGTGGAAGACAGTCACGTTGCTGACTTTAGCCTCTGCAAGACGTGTATCGGAATTGAGGGCCTTATCCTGTTAGAGCCTGTATTTGATATTTCACGAGGATAGGGCGGAGCTCAGGAATTTCCCACACTTTTTTGCCAAAAGTGGTATCTGCTTTTCACATTAACCGATAGTGGTTCCGGTACTGTTTGACACATCGGTTGCTCCTGTCAAAGTCGAAAAATATCATGATGCATACCCCTTGTACTAACCCCTCATGCACATGCACGCTGCTCGTGCACCTGTTCCCCCGTGCGTACACATACTCGCAAGTTGCGTAAGATCGCTCCGGCGATCGTGCGCATGAGATGTGTATTTACGGCAGGGTTTGTGAGCGTGTAGCGTGCGACTCGATCGTAGCATATTTAACCCAAATAGTGCATTTTGTAGTTAATATTCCCCTAGACCATGTCAGCGAGTATGATTAGTTTAAACTGTTCCTGGACAGAGAGATTCCTCTTTGCATGATAGGAAGGGTCAGATAAAGGTTGAAAGGTGGTGTCTAGTATCCAGCTGTAGAGTATTTTAAGAGTAACATTCCGGTGTTAGTTAGGAAAGGATCGCTCGCTCCTGCGTATGGTTATGTACAGAAGTAGATTATGAACATTAACTGTATTTGCTGTAAATTACACATGCGGCGGGAATCCTGAGGATACCTCCCACCAGAGCAGTTGGGGAAAGACACAGCCCACCTGTTCAAATCCACCTATGACCTTTGCTGTAATGTAGAGACACATCCCTGTGTCCAATGAACAATGAGATTACAGGTACAATTGTATTGTGAATGTATGTTGTGTATATAAAGACCACTGTTGCCTGGCCAGCCTCATGTCTCTGAAGGCTTTCTACCTGAACAGCTGAGGACTGGATTCCAGGTCGCGCATGCGAAAGATTCCCCACGTATGTATATTCTCTGTAGCCATTGTTCGTCTTATTCTCTGTTATTCTGTTAGATTTCTGTGTTAGCTTGTAGTGTATAACTTGTATTGTTTTCCCCTTTTTCTCTGAATAATCCACGGCAGTGTTAGAGCTGCTGTGGTTTTAACCAAACCCGGTGTTGTGTTTTCACTTTCCTGCAAAGGGCTCTCTTAGCGTCTCAATCGCTCAAACAGCATACACATTGTTAAGGTTTTTAAGCGTTACATCATTACAGTATTTGGCTACTAAGGTTTAGAGTATAAGCATATTCTTACTGTATTTTATTAACAAGGTTTAAAGGTTATCAACTGTGTGTGCGCCCGCTGTGTGTATTCCGTACACTCAGCGCAGCGTGTGTACGCCAAGTGCGTACCACGTGCGGGACTCTGTACGCAAATAGCGTACAAAGTGCGTAGCACGTGCACGTGGTCTAGCGGCCATAGCGGCTCCACGGAAATAGTGTATAGCTTTATGTTTGAAGATAATAATTAACATTATCACTCCAAAGTCCTTGGACGTTGTGAGTGCTTTGAGGATTTACGTCAAGAGGACAGCTTGTAACAGGCAGTCTGACTCCCTTTTTGTCTTTTATGACGCTACCAAAATTGGTCGTCCTGCTTCTAAGCAGTCCATTGCTCGTTGGCTCAGGTTGACCATTCGGGTGTAGTATGGTATGCCGGCGGTCGGGCTCCCGGCGACCAGCATACCGGCGCCAGGAGCCCGACCGCCAGCATACCGACAGTGTAGCGAGCGCAAATGAGCCCCTTGCAGGCTCGCTAGGCGGTTTTGCAGGGGTCTCGGCACTCTCCCACCCTTTCTGGGAGCATTAGGACTTCCCCATGGTACTAATGTCACCCCAGTATCCACTAGGACGTTAGTGAAAATAGGAATTTAATGCCTGCCGGTAATTCCTTTTCTTGTAGTCCGTAGTGGATACTGGGCACCCGCCTCAGTGCTTCGAGGTCCTGCTTACCTGGTTGTAAGTGTTCTTGGTTGGGTCTGCTGTTGCTGTCCCTGTTCCATGTTTGGATAGCATTGCTATCCTTTGTTAGTTAGCGTTGCTTCCTCTGTTCTGTTTAGCTCTGCTATCTTGGTTATTGTTGGGTGTTGGTTCGTTACCTCACCGCTATTTGTATTTATATCCTTCTCTCAAAGTATGTCCGTCTCCTTGGGCACAGTTTTCATAGACTGTCTGCAGGAGGGGCATAGAGGGGAGGACCCAGCACACACTGACTGATTTCTTAAAGTGCCAGGTTCCAATGGACCCGATCTATACCCCATGGTACTAATGTCACCCCAGTATCCACTACGGACTACGAGAAAAGGAATTACCGGTAGGTATTAAATTCCTATTGTCTGGGTTACAAAAACTTAAAATGCCATTCCTGCCAATAGACCTTAGGAAGTATCATGAGAATTGCGTAGGTCACACAAGGGCCCGTCGTCCAGTACATATCTGAACTGTGTACAGGTAAGTCACATAAGGTCCCGTCATCCAGCATATATCTAAACTGCATAAAAGGGCATGTCATCCAGCATGTATCTTGACACACATTTTGTTTTAGTTTGGTTTACATCCAACAGTGCTGTAAAATCTTTCTGCCTTTTGACATGACAGTATTTTTGCCACTGTAAATTTATAACTACATGTCTTATCTTCCAATCCCAGGTAGACATCTGGATCAGGACATTCTGAAACAGCTGTTTTTATCTGCTCTGAAAACATAACCATTGGTAGAAGATGAAGTCCTCATACTGGACCAGGGCAGTCGGGCATTTCTTGTACAACAAGGTGTTCTTTAGAATCACTGTTGTTCAGAAACAGTGCTACATATTTATCTATTGGTATTTTTGTCACTCTTATAAATCTTACATGAAGAACTGTTAACTTTGTCCACTATATACTTGAAGACTTTTTGAAGACATCCCCCAGGAAAGTCTCAAAAGGGGCAACCATGTGTGAGCTGCAGGTGGGCATGTTGCTCCTACGGTATCTACCCTGTGCTGGGGGATAGGACTGGGTATATTTTTAAAAATTGTGGTACTACGGTGAGTGATGTAGTCTCCTCTCCGCTTTAGTAAATAAGTGTTCTGCCGAGATAATTTATTCACTGTTTTATTAAGTCACTATGTAATGTTTCAATTTACCTTAGACCAGGATTCAATATAAACATTACATTCATGTAGTAAATGTAAATAGGCAGAACAATGAATGCACTCACCTGGTCACAGTATTGGCAATCCTGGATATTGATTGTACTGGGGTTTGATTCCCAACATTTAGGCCAAGGAAGAAAAAGGGCTCCGCTTTCAGAAATGTATAATTGTGGGCAGAAAGCCAAGTAGGCTTCCACTTTTATGAACAATACAGAGTTAAGTAATATTTGTTTTGTTATTATACTTTTAGAGTAATACAAGTACTATATTGGCCTTATGTAGGTCTTAAAGCACATTGTGTATGGTAGACGCAGATTGGAAAGATGAGGATAATGCTAGCCATACATCAGAACAATATTGTTCTAACCAGTCTACTAGTTGGATGAATGGCTGGAATGATAATCTGGCAACCTTTTGCTCTCTCATGTCAAAAAATGTTCAAAAACAGTTGTTCCAACTATTTGGGAAAATCAAGCATGTTTGATTTTTCCCAACTAATCATTGTAGTGTAGGGAGTAAAGTTAAATTTTCTCCTTAACTGAACAATAAGCACTAGTCCACCTACAGTCACAGTCACCTCTTACAGTATGACAGCCCCTCTGAGAGCCAGTAACGCTGCTGCTGCCTCTCTGCATCCTCCTGGCCTGGGCAACACTAGAACTATGGTTTGGGAGATTACTGCTTCTGATGCCGAGTGATGTGAACCGCTACTGCAGAGGGGGTGAGACAGCAGCTCTGCTAGTTAAACCTGGTGCCACATCTGTTTTATCCATATTGCATTCAGCTGGTGCTTGTCTGTTTCCACATCAAGTTGAGGACATGCCCCCCGTGCGGCATCTGTGATATTCCAGCAGCACCGCACGTCCCTGTCCAACAGCCCTGAACTGCTCCATCTTCCCTGTATTTCTCATGCATAAGTGACACTCTACCCATGTGTATTTCGCATATCACCCCTACGCCATGTAAAGGTGGCCATACACCCGGGAGTGAGTGTGGGGAAGGGATGGGGAGTGAGCTTATTACTTAATATGTCCCCACCATACTGCCTTTCACCCGTGTAGTATAGTACCTGTCCCCCTCTCCCCTTTCACCCTCTGTGCCTATATAGTACTTGACCCATCAACCTATACACCCATATTGTACCTGACCCCTCTCCCCTATGTGCCCATATAATGCCTGATCCCTCTCCCCTATGCCCCCATATAATACCTGACCTCTATCATCTGTCACCCTGTGTGCCCATATAGTACCTTACCCTTCTCCCCGTCACCCTGTGCAGCCTTATAGTACCTGACCCTCTTGCCCTGTCACCCTGTGCACCCATATAGTACCTTATTTTTCTACCCCATCACCCTTTGTGCCCATATAGTACCTGACCCCTCTCCCCCTGTGCACCAATATAGTACCTTAACTTTCTCTAACGTCCTAGGGTATACTGGGATGGTCTTATTACCATGGGGTATAGATGGTGTCCATTGGAGCCTTGGCACTTTAGAGTGTGCTGGCTCCTCCCCTCTATGCCCCTCCTGCAGACTCAGTTTAGAAAAATGTGACCAAGGAGCCGGGTGCATTCTCTGGAGCGCCAGAGAGTTTTCTTCAAAAACTTTAGTTTATTTTCAGGCAGCACTGGTTGGCACCAGTCTGCCTGCGTCGTGGGACTTAAGGGGGGGGGGGGGGGGGGGACCGGTACCAACCTCTTGAAGGGTTAATGGTCCGGATCCCCGCTGACAGGACGCTAGCTACTGAGGTGTTGTTTCACTCCAACAGCTTGCCGCAACCCCTAACGGAGCTGAAGATGCTGGATGGTGAGTACAGGAATCGGGGTCCCGGTTCAGGTGGCTGCATAAGGGCATGGAAGGCACTCAGCGCTGTTGGCTGTGATGCCCGCTGCAGATAGCCACACTGGTGCTGACACAGAAAAGGGGTTTTAACCGCTCTTTCTGTAAAACTGTGAGCCTTGGCAGTATAAAGAATACAGGGACACTGCACACCATTATGGGGGCGGGCTTCCCGGAGAGCGGGACCAGAGGCGCCATTTTTTGCTGCATCCCAGTCCAGGCTGCAAGCAGTGAAGCACTGCTCCTCTAAGGCCCTCAGAAGCACCTTAAACTGGTACCAAGGGGGTTTGTAGTAGGGCGGGAGCAATATATTGTTTGTTGCAATTAGTTACCTTAGGTTCTAGTAACTGCTCGGCAAAGCACTGCTTTAGCTGTTGAGGCAAGAGTGTAAAAGCTGGTTTCTCCCTCTCTGTCTCACTCCATCCAGGCTCTCTGGGTTACTGTGTTATTTCTCTGCTCCTGTGTGTATGTTCTGCTGTATAAACATGTCTGGCAAGAAAGTTGTATGTCAGTCCTGTAGCACAAAGTTTTCCCTTACTCCAGGGGGGGTCTCTGTTGTGTACTCAGTACAGTCTCCCTTCTCAGGGAAGCAGCACACAGGAACCAGAACAACTGGATTCAATTAAGGGGATGATTTCTAACATCTCATCTGAACTGGCTACTGCCAGGCTGGAAAGACAAGTGGTTAAAAAAAATCTATGGATGATTTTATGGTTCACACTTCAGACCTCAGACCTGCTTAGCAACCTCTTCTGCTAGTTTTACAGAAACGAACGCTGCCCCATGTGCTCCAGTCTGACTGCGATGACGAGATGCCAGATTTGGAGGAGGGGGAAGTTGAGGCTACAGACGCAGGTTATTGTTCCAGTTCCTCCTCTGTTCCAAACCAAGGTTTTTTTACAAGCCTGTTTGTGGTACCGAAACCAGGCGGTTTGGTAAAGCCAATCTTGAACCTCAAGTCTCTGAACCCGTACCTACGGGTGTTCAAGTTCAAAATGGAAACTCTGCGAGCGGTGGTTTCTTGCCTAGAAGAAGAGGAGTTCCTGGTATCCCTGGATATCAAGGATGCGTACCGTCACATCCCGGATTTGCACTGCAGGACAGCCACTTCCAGTTTCGGGCCTTGCCTTTTGGTCTCTCCACGGCACAGAGGCTGTTCACGAAGGTGATGGCGGAGATGATGTTACAACTCCACGTGTTGGGGGTGAACATCATACAGTACTTGGACGATCTCATAAGAGCTGTGTCCGGGGCTCGGTTGCTGGAAAGCATCGACCTGACTACGCGACTTCTCACAAATCACGGGTGTATTCTCAATCAACAGAAATCACACCTGGAACCATCGCAGAGGCTACACTTCCTGGGGATGATACTGGGCACGGTGTCTCAGAAAGTGTTCCTTCCCATGGACAAAGCCTTGACAATTCAGTCTATGGTTTGTTCCGTTCTGAAACCACACAAGATCTCGGTGCATCTTTGTATCCGCCTACTAGGCAAGATGGTGGCCTCCTACGAGGCAATTCAATACGGAAGATTCCATGCCCGTCCGTTCCAGCTGGATCTGCTGGACAGATCGTCAGGGTCACATCTCCACATGCACCAGAGGATATCACTTTCACCAAAGGCAAGGATTTCCCTGCTATGATGGTTACAGGTCTCCCACCTAGTGGAAGGTCGACGGTTCGGATTTCAGGCTTGGATTTTGTTGACGATGGATGCGAGCCTCCCCGGTTGGGGTGCTATGACCCAGGGGGCTCATTTTCAGGGAAGGTGGTCGCCTCAGGAGTCTTCTCTTCCCATAAACATTTTGGAACTCAGGGTGACTTACAGTGCCCTTCTGCAGGCCTCTTCCCTCCTTCAACATCAGGCCATTCAGGTCTAGTCGGTCAACGCAACGGCGGAGGTGAACATAAACCGACAGGGAGGAACAGAAATGTGAGGGGTGTTCAGGATACTCCTCTGTGTGGAACGCAACGCCAGGACCATGTCGGCCATATTCATTCCTGGAGTGGACAACTGGGAAGCAGATTTCCTCAGCAGACATGATCTACACCTGGGGAAATGGGGCCTTTACCTGCAGGTGTTTCAGCTGTTGGTTCAGCAGTGGGGCTGCCCGCTGATCGACATGATGGTTTCTTGGCTTAACAAGAAGCTGAGTTGTTCCATAGGCTGCAGCGGTGGACGCTCTTACAGCGCCGTGGGTTTACCAGTTTATATATGTGTTCCCTACAATTCCTCTCATTTCCAGAGTTCTAAAAAGAAAATGCATGCAGGCAATTCTGATTGCCCTGATTTGGCTTCGCCAGGCCTGGTACGCGGACATCCTGGCCATGTCCCTCGAGGAACCCTGGCCTCTGCTGCTTCAAGAAGATCTTCTTATGCAAGGGTCATTCGTCTATCCAGACTTACCACGGCTTCATTTGACGGCATGGAAGTTGAAAGGGAGATTTTAGCCAGGAAAGGGCTACTCGCCAAGGTTCTCTCAACTATGGTCCAAGCTAGGAAGGTGGTCACGTCTAAGCATTACCACCGCATATGGAAGAAATGTTTCTTGGTGTGAGGGTCGACAGTATTCTACTGTGGATTTCCATCTTGCCGGTTCTTACTCTTCCTGCAGGCAGGTGTGGATATGGGCCTACGTTTAGGCTGCATTACAGTTCAAATCTCAGCCTTGTGTATCTTCTTCCAGAGGCAGTTGGCTGTTATCCCAGGAGTCCAGACGTTCTTGAAAGGTGTCCTTCGTATTCAACCGCCCTTTGTACCTCCCACGGCTCCTGACCTTTCTCCAAATGGATTGGTTTGAACCTTTACACAGGGTGGACATGAAGTATTTGACTTGGAAGACTGTCGTGTTATTGGCCTTGGCTTCTGCAAGGCGTGTCTCGGAAATTGGGGGCCTTATCTGGTGTTCTACGAGGATAGGGCAGAGCTCAGGACTCGCTCGCTGTTTTTTCCTAAGGTGGTGTCGGCGTTTCACATCAATCAGCTGATAGTGGTTCTGGTGGTATCAGACACGTCAGTTACGCCATAGTCTCTGGACGTGGTTCGGGCTTTGAAAATTTATGTCAAGAGGACGACTTGTCACAGGAAATCTGACTCGCTTTTTGTTCTCTATGACGCTACCAAGATTGGATGTCCTGCTTCAAAGCAGTCCATTGCTCATTGGATCCGTCTGACAATCCAACAGGCTTACTCTTCGGCAGCCTTGCCGCTGCCGAGATATGTTCAGTCCCTCTCCACATAGTCGGTGGGTTTTTCATGGGCGGCTGTCCGTGGTGTCTCGGCTTTACAGTTATGCCGAGCAGCTGCTTGGTCTGGTTCGAACACGTTTGTGAAGTTTTACAAGTTTGATACCTTGGCTACAGAGGACCTTCAGTTTGGTCAATCGGTTTTGCCGGGGTCTCAGCACTCTTTCACCCGGTCTGGGAGCTTTGGGACTTCCCCGTGATACTAAGACCATCCCAGTAACCCCTAGGACGTTAGAGAAAATAGGAATTTTAATACCTACCGGTAATTCCTTTTCTCGTAGTCCGTAGGGGATACTGGGCGCCCGCCTCTGTGCTTCGTTTGTTTCCTTCAAGCGTTGTTTATTGTGTGTCTTGTTTGAGTCTGCCGTTGCTGTCCCTGTTTTCCTGTTGTGGTTAGCGTTCCTATCCTCTTGTTATGTAGTGTGTTGGTTCGTTTACGCACCATTTTCTAATCTGTTTTCCTCTTCTCAAAGTATGTCTGTCTCCTCGGGCACAGTTTTCGTAGACTGAGTCTGCAGGAGAGGCATAGAGGGGAGGAGCCAGCACACTCTGAATAATTTTTAAAGTGCCAAGGCCCCAATGGACCCCATCTATACTCCCATGGTACTATAGGGGTCATTCCGAGTTGATCGTAGCTGTGTAAAATTTAGCACAGCTACGATCAGGCACTCAAACATGCGGGGGGACGCCCAGCACAGGGCTAGTCCGCCCCGCAATTCAGTGCCGCCCCCCTCCCTGCAGAAATGCAAAAGCATCGCACAGCGGCGATGCTTTTGCATCTCAGGAGTTACTCCCGGCCAGCGCAGCACCTGCGGCTGGCTGGGAGAACCTCATCATCACTGCCCCGGGTCACAGCGGCTGAGTGTGACGTCACGCAGCCGCCGCGGCCCGCCCACCCAATGGTCCGGCCACGCCTGCGTTGGCCGGACCGCGCCCCCTAAACGGCGGCTTAACGCCGCCGTCCAGCCCCCTCCCGCCCCCTGCCTCAGAGGCGATCGCTAGGCAACTTTGGCCGTCTGGCATGCGCCGGCGCATGCGCAGTTCCGACCCGATCGCTGCGATAAACTGCAGCGAGCGATCGGGTCGGAATGACCCCCTAAGACCATCCCAGTATCTCCTATGGACTACGAGAAAAGGAATTACCGTTGGGTATTAAATTCCTATTTTCTCTCCCATCACCCTGTATGCCCATATAGTATATGACCCCTGGTATCCGTTCACATGGTCGACCATGTTATGGTCGACAGTCATTAGGTCGACCACTATTGGTCGACATTGACATGGTCGACGTGGACACATGGTCGACACATGAAAATGGTCGACACGTGAAAGGTCGACACGTGAAAAGGTCGACATGAGTTTTTTAACTTTTTTTTCTTTTGGGGAACTTTTCCATACTTTACGATCCACGTGGACTACGATTGGAACGGCAATCTGTGCCGAGCGAAGCAGTAACGGAGCGAAGGCACCATGCCCGAAGCATGGCGAGCGAAGCGGTGCACTAATTGGGGTTCCCAGTCACTTTACGCAGAAAACGACACCAAAAAAGTTAAAAAAACTCATGTCGACCTTTCATGTGTCGACCATTTGCATGTGCTGACCATGTGTCCATGTCGACCATGTCAATGTCGACCAATAGTGGTTGACCTAATGACTGTCGACCATAACATGGTCGACCATTCATACCGGAACCATGACCCCTCTCCCCCTGTGCACCCATATAGTACCTTACCTTTCTCCCTCATCACCTTGTGTGCCCATATAATACCTGACACTGCCTTATGTCACCTGGGCACACATGACACCCCCTCTCCTGTCATCCTGTGTGTCCATATAGCGCCTTACATTCTGTGAGCCTATATAGTGTTTGATACCCTGTATGGCCATATATTGCCCCCACACCCTTCCCTCATCAACCGGTGTTTTATACAGTTAATAAAATGTATGATGTATGCACAGGGTGATTCAAAAGTTGCAGTACACCCTTTTGTTTCAAAAACTGTGCAGGAAATGGGAAAACTGAATACTCCGGTAAGGCATGGGTGAGGTGGGCTATCTTTTAGGGTATGTACCGAACATGGGCGCCATCTTGAAATCGGCCATCTTGAATCTGTCAGTTTTCCCATTTTCTGCATAGTTTTGAAACAAGAATGTACTGCGACTTTGAATCACCCTGTATATTAGTGTATATATATGTATATATATATATATATATATATCTATAGCACCATAACTTTTTTAACTGTATACATTTTTTTTTCCAATAATGTCCCCTAAAATGTCAATTTCTTTAAATGATCAAATTAATCAAATAATAAACACCCAGCTCTTATTCAGTATATCATTTTAGTAACAAATAGAAATTATTTACATATAATAAACAAAAACAACAATTTTGGGGGCATTTTTTGAAAAATAAAATAAAAAATAAAAATTAGCCAGTTAAGGGGTTAACAGTGCCTGCAGTTTAAAAAGTAATAAATAACTACACATACTGACGTTCAATTATTTTAACAACCAAATATTTATTTAAAACTTCATTAAAACATGCTGAAGTAGGCAGACACTGTCCGCCTACTTCTGTGACATCACAAGTTGGAGAGAAGTTGGATGATCTGATGAAAAAGTTGGTTAGGTGTATTGGGCACCATTTTAGTTGGACGGACAAGTTGAAAAGTTGGTCAGTTGGAGAAAGTTAGTCTGGTGTAAGGTCTGCTTGAGAACTTGTATGCAGAAATACTGTATATAACAAATTCTAAAACTTTGTGCTCTTTATACAATCTAGCATTTATAGAGAATGCAATGTAAAATGTACGTAAATAAGTTCATCTGCAAAATAAAAACCTTATTCTGTTTGCTGCACGTCTGCACTGCTGTTATAACTGCTTCAGAACTTTAATTTGTCCATTTATTGACAATTATAAGATGTATGTGTTTGTCCTGACTTTGGGGCACGTACCAGCACATTCCTGGTTTCTGAAAATATTTAGATTAAAATTTTTATTTTGCCCAAAGTCAGACCACGTAAACCTGGTGCAGATTTCTAATTGGAGCTGTCCCTAGTTGTGGTACGGGGAAACTGCACAAGCTGTTAGCACCATCACAGGGTGCTATAACCTATGAGGTGGTCAATTCACTAGTTGTTCTTATTACAGTTGACAAGCTTATAAAATGATCTTGTTTATCTTTTTAAACAACATTTTATTCAGTTTGTGAGAGACAGTTAGTCAAAGACCTATGCAGAGGTCCACAATAAGCAAAGAGAAATAACCATAACAAACATGAATTACATATAGTAAAGGAGAATGATGGTCTTTCAGCAGAAAATATTCACACCAATATAGTCACTGAAAGGGCACTCTGGGATACCAGGTGAAGATGCCGGGGTGCCCTCCAAAGTGATAACATAGCAATACAGGTGTCCTCATACCGAAGGAACAGGCGGCACTCATCCGGACTTGTAATGAAGAAAGCTTGTTGCTTCTATTAAGACAGTGTTTCAAGGCCCATTGGTCTTTTCATCAGGTTTCATATTTTTTATTTTTTTTGCACCTGATGAAAAGGTCAATGGGCCTTGAAACATTGTGTTAATAAAAGCGACAAGCTTTCTTCATTACACGTCCTAATGAGAGCGCCTGATCCTTCTGTTTGAGGACACCTGCATTGCTATATATATATATATATATATATATATATATATCAGAAAGAAAGGAAAAGAAGACTGTGTAGAGATGTAGTGTGGAGTAACCATCCACAGAGAAGAGGTTACAGGGAAAGGGGCTTAGGTGGTTGCCCAGCTGGACTCATTCTGGGTATCTGTTAAACAGCCAAGAGATCTCAGTATAAGTACTGTACATCAGAGCTGTGTATAATAAGCCTGTGACAAAATGTTAGATGAATGCTGGAGGAATGTGAAAAATGTGAGGTCCATGATTCCCATGTTATAGAAAAGCTCTTAAGTCATGGAGAATGCAAGTCATATTGCCGTACTTGGCTATGATCTCTCTTACTGATGAAATCTAATTTTATTTTCAAGCTGCTACCAGGTGACGTGTGTACTAAGCTCATATGCCTGAACAATTCATGTTAATGACAGATAGTGTCAGGGATGCTAGGTGGCAATAGAAAATATTTAGGGTTAAAAGGTATATTTAAGGGGGCGTGGCCTAGCAGGCATAGAAGCTAGAAGTGCGGACGCTGAGCTCTGGAGCCTAACTCCCTACAACATCTTGGAAGCGGGGCCACAGTGGGTCATGGCACTCTGCCCGCACTACCAACGGGCCAGTACACTCCCGCGAGTCGAGGCCTACCTGAGTGGACGGAGCCGCAGCCTCCAGTTTGGAGCTCCGGTCCGTACTGCCTCACCCACCGGCCGGCGTGTTTCATTATCCGGAGACTCCCCAGGACCCGGAGGGGGCCTCAGAGGGCTGCAAACGTAAGCCAGCAGTGGGGCTCTCGGCTGAGGGCCCTAACAATAACACTGCCACTTCACTTTGGTACTGCAGCAGGCTTTCCCAAGCCACGTCTGTCCGTCTCCTGGTGTAAGCTGATACATTCCCCCTCTGCCATACTACTAGCTCTGTCCCTGATTCCCGGTAACTACACCTGGTTACCGGGTAACCCCCCCCCCCCCGCATTGCTGATCTCTCCCCCGGCCGCTGTCGGGGACTGGTGCCAATAGGGAGCAATACATAGGGATCATTGCAGCACCATCCTGGGCTCCGATAGATGTTGGCAGGTCAGGCTGTCTGGAGTCTAGTACTCAGAAACACTGTGGTTTCCTTTCATCCGATTTTCATCTATTCTTTCTGCCCCCCACTGCAATAGTTATGGATAAATACGTGGCTAGGCCTGTGAGAGGTACTAAGGGTGTCCAGACGGGCAAGGGCCGTGGCAACGACACATCATCTGCCGCTTCGCCCACTTCTCCCGGTACTCGTAGGGGCGAGATTGATAAGGAACAAGCCTATGATACTACTTCACCTGCCGTGACTGGCTCTCTAACCTCTCAAGAACTGACCACCCTTGCGGCCTCGCTTCTGGACCAGAAATTAGCACCACTTAAAGATTCTATTGATTCAGCGCTCACCCAACTCACAAAACACGATCAGCGTCTCTCTGAGGCGGAACAACGCATATCAGATTTGGAAGACGAGCTTGCAATGGCCAGAGCCACTTTGTCTGTTTAGGAGAAATCGGTGGTGTCCATGGCGGACAAACTAGAAGATTTAGAGAACAGAAATCGTAGAAATAATGTCCGCATCATTGGTCTCCCTGAATCTGTCAAGCGTACTGACCTGATGCCGCTGGTCTCTGAATTGTTGCCGCAAGAACTGGGCTGTGTCTCGCCTGGCTCCTCATTGTTGGTAGAGAGGGCCCTTCGTGTAGGCCCTGATAGGCAAGCTACGAGAGATCGCCCCCGCCCAGTGATATTGCGGATCTTGAACTATGCCAACAAAGTGCGCTTATTGGAAGCTTATCGTAAAAGTGCCGATCTTCATTATCAGGGTGCAAAGCTATTACTGTTCCAGGACTTTTCATATTTGGTGGCTATGAAGCGTCATGAATTTGCCCCGGCCTGCAAAAAAAATTTTGATTTGACAAGAGACTGCAAGGCGCCAAGGCGGGACAAGGAGCAGAGTGGCAATGGCGGAAGCCACCAGGATTCTGCGCCTGTGCAGAAAATCACGTAAGCGTTCTGTCAGCGGTATTCATTCCGGGAGTGGACAACTGGGAAGCAGACTTCCTCAGCAGACACGATCTCCATCCAGGAGAGTGGGGACTTCATCAAGAAGTTTTTGCAGAGATAACAAGTCTTTGGGGACTTCCTCAAATAGACATGATGGCGTCACGCCTCAACAAGAAGCTTCGGAGGTATTGTGCCAGGCAGTGGCGGAACAAGCAAGCGGTGGGCCCAGGTGCGACAAAATGCTTTGGGCCCCCCCCCCCCCCATCCCATCCAAGTCCACCCCATGGGCAGTGCGCGCTGTAGGCGCGCGCAAAAATACATAGTGGCGTGGCTTCGTGGGGAAGGGGTGTGTCCACAAAATAATACCAATTCATAAAACGGTGCACAGTAGTCTCCATTCTTCAAATTACGCCGCACAGTAGCACCACTACACCAGGTAGAGACCCTTTTACACCTTACAGCGAACAGATTCCCCTTTTTACACATAATGGCAGACAGCGTGCACTTTTTACACATAACGGCAAACAGCGTGCCCTCGTTACACATAGCGGCAGACAGCGTGCACTTTTTACACATTACGGCAGACAGCGTCCCCATTTTACACATTACGGCAGACAGCATACACTTTTTACACATAATGGCAGACAGCGTGCCCTCGTTACACATAGCGGCAGACAGCATCCCCTTTTTACACATTACGGCAGACAGCATACACTTTTTACACATAATGGCAGACAGCGTGCCCTCGTTACACATAGCGGCAGACAGCGTGCCCTCGTTACACATAGCGGCAGACAGCGTGCACTTTTTACACATTACGGCAGACAGCGTCCCCATTTTACACATTACGGCAGACAGCATACACTTTTTACACATAATGGCAGACAGCGTGCCCTCGTTACACATAGCGGCAGACAGCATCCCCTTTTTACACATTACGGCAGACAGCATACACTTTTTACACATAGTGGCAGACAGCGTGCCCTCGTTACACATAGTGGCAGACAGCGTGCCCTCGTTACACATAGTGGCAGACAGCGTGCCCTCGTTACACATAGCGGCAGACAGCGTGCACTTTTTACACATTACGGCAGACAGCGTCCCCATTTTACACATTACGGCAGACAGCATACACTTTTTACACACAACGGCAGACAGCATCCCCATTTTACACATTACGGCAGACAGCATACACTTTTTACACATAACGGCAGACAGCGTGCCCTTTTTACACATTACGGCAGGCAGATTCTACCTTTTTACACATAGCGGCAGGCAGATTCCCCATTTTTATACATAGCGGCAGGCAGATTCCCCATTTTTACACATTGCGGCAGGCTGATTCCCCCTTTTTACACATTGCGGCAGGCAGATTCCCCATTTTAACATTGCGGCAGGCAGATTCCCCCTTTTTACACATTGCGGCAGGCAGATTCCCCATTTTTATACATAGCGGCAGGCAGATTCCCCATTTTTATACATAGCGGCAGGCAGTCCCCCCTTTTTACACATTGCGGCAGGCTGATTCCCCCTTTTTACACATTGCGGCAGGCAGTCCCAACAAATAAAAAAAGAAAGAGACAGACAGAAAGAAAGAAAGAAAGAAAGAAAGAAAAATTATACTTACCCTCTCTGTTGGCTCAGGCTCCTTGTGCAGCTTCCCGGGCAGTAGAGAAGAAGGAGGAGGGAGGTGGAGGAGGGAGCCGCAGCAGCGCTGTGTTATTGGTGGAGGCGCTGCTGCTGCTGCCCCTCTGCTTTACTATAAGCTGTTCTCAGAGACAGCCTATAGTGAAGCAGAGGAGCAGCAGCGCCTCCACCAGTAACAAAGCGCTGCTGCGGCTCCCTCCTTCACCTCCGTCCTCCACCTTACCCTGTACCGCTGCAGTGCGCGCCGCTCCTCTCCTCTCTCTCCGGGCGGCTGTGCGCTGCGGGCAGCGGTTGCCCGCAGCGCACAGCGGCATGTAATGAGTCAGTTTGACTCATTACATGCTTGGGCCCCTGAACAGAGGTGGGCCCCAGTGCAACGCACTGCTTGCACTGCCGGTAGTTCCGCCTCTGGTGCCAGGTCAAGGGACCCTCAGGCAGTAGTGGTAGACGCCCTGGTGACACCATGGGTGTTTCACTCGGTCTATGTGTTCCCTCCTCTTCCTCTCGTCTCAAAAATATTGAGAATCATAAGACGAAAAAGAGTGCAGACAATACTCATTGTTCCAGATTGGCCTCGAAGGGCCTGGTATTCAGATCTTCAGGAGATGCTCACAGAAGATCCATGGCCTCTTCCTCTCAGGAAGGACCTGTTGCAGCCGGGGCCCTGCGTGTTCCAAGACTTACCGCGGTTACGTTTGACGGCATGGCGGTTGAACACCGAATCCTAGCTGGGAAAGGTATTCCGGAGGAAGTCATCCCTACTCTGATAAAGGCTAGGAAGGAGGTGACGGCGAAACATTATCACCGTATCTGGAGGAAGTATGTATCTTGGTGTGAAGCCAAGGATGCTCCTGCGGAAGATTTCCACTTGGGCCGTTTTCTCCACTTTCTACAGACAGGAGTGGATATGGGCCTAAAGTTAGGCTCCATTAAGGTACAGATTTCGGCCCTATCTATATTCTTCCAGAAGGAATTGGCTTCTCTCCCAGAAGTCCAGACTTTTGTAAAAGGAGTGCTACACATCCAGCCTCCTTTTGTGCCCCCAGTGGCACCTTGGGACCTTAACGTGGTGTTACAGTTCCTAAAATCTCACTGGTTTGAGCCTCTTCAAACAGTTGAATTAAAATTTCTCACTTGGAAGGTGGTTATGTTGTTGGCCTTGGCATCTGCAAGGCGGGTGTCCGAATTGGCGGCTTTGTCTCATAAGAGCCCCTATCTCATTTTCCATGTGGATAGAGCTGAGTTGAGGACTCGTCCTCAATTTTTGCCTAAGGTGGTGTCATCATTTCATATGAACAAATCTATTGTGGTGCCTGTGGCTACGGGGGACTTGGAGGATTCCAGGTCCCTTGATGTAGTCAGGGCCTTAAAAATTTACGTAGCCAGGACGGCTCGGAGTAGGAAAACAGAGGCACTGTTTGTCCTGTATGCAGCCAACAAGGTTGGCGCTCCTGCTTCTAAGCAGACTATTGCTCGCTGGATCTGTAACACGATTCAGCAGGCTCATTCTACGGCTGGATTGCCGTTACCAAATTCGGTAAAGGCCCATTCCACTAGGAAGGTGGGCTCTTCTTGGGCGGCTGCCCGAGGAGTCTCGGCTTTACAGCTTTGCCGAGCGGCTACTTGGTCGGGTTCAAACACTTTTGCAAAATTCTACAAGTTTGATACCCTGGCTGATGAGGACCACATGTTTGCTCAATCGGTGCTGCAGAGTCATCCGCACTCTCCCGCCCAGTTGGGAGCTTTGGTATAATCCCCATAGTCCTTACGGAGTCTCCAGCATCCTCTAGGACGCAAGAGAAAATAAGATTTTAAACCTACCGGTAAATCTTTTTCTCCTAGTCCGTAGAGGATGCTGGGCGCCCGACCTAGTGCGGACATATTTCTGCATGACTTGTATATAGTTGTTGCTTACATAAAGGTCATGTTACAGTTAAGATCAGTCGTTGGCTGATACTGTTTTGTTCATACTGTTGACTGGTTGCGTATTTTCCAGGTTATACGGTGTGGATGGTGTGGGCTGGTATGAATCTTGCCCTTAGATTAACAAAAATCCTTTCCTCGTACTGTCCGTCTCCTCTGGGCACAGTTTCTCTAACTGAGGTCTGGAGGAGGGGCATAGAGGGAGGAGCCAGTGCACACCCATCTAAAGTTCTTTATAGTGCCCATGTCTCCTGCGGAGCCCGTCTATACCCCATGGTCCTTACGGAGTCCCCAGCATCCTCTACGGACTAGGAGAAAAAGACTTACCAGTAGGTTTAAAATCTTATTTTTTTGTAGTAGAACTACAGGTACCAGCGCCCCCCCCCCCCCCACTTGCTGGTATTTGTGGTTCTCCAAGTACCAGCTTGCGGGGGAGGCTTGCTGGGACTTGTAGTTCTGCTACAAAAAACAATAATTTTTTTTCTGACACTTGGCTATCAGCCCCCCATCCGCCGCCCTTGGATGGGGGGACAGCCTCGGGCTTCACTCCTGGCCCTTGGGTGGCTGGAGGGGGGGGACCCCTTGATTTAAGGGGTTCCCACTCCTCCAGGGTACCCTGGCCAGGGGTGACTAGTTAGTGATTTAATGCCAGGGCCGCAGGGACCTATATAAAAGTGTCCCCCGGCTGTGGCATTATCTCTCTGACTAGTGGAGCCCGGTGCTGGTGTGAAAAATACGGGGGACCCCTTAGTGTTTTGTCCCCCGTATTTTTGCATCAGGACCAGGCGCAGAGCCCGGTGCTGGTTGTTAAATACGGGGGATCCCCTGTCATTCCCCCCCCCCCGTATTTTTACAACCAGGACCGGCTCAAAGAGCCTAAGGCTGGTTATGCTTTGGAGGGGGGGACCCCACGCAATTTATTTCAGGATTTTTAACCCATTTCCACCCCTTCCCACTGAAAAACATGCTCTGATCACTCCATATTATTTTAGTCAGTAAAAAAATACAAATATTCTTTTAAAAAATCTATTAAATACAGTAATATTTGTGGCTCCTAAATAGACAAACCAAGTAGATAATCCCTTCTAATATAAATAGATATGCTATTAGCAATCAAAAAAACATGTTTTTAAAATTTTTTATTAGATCACGACCGCAAAATGAGGCGGACTCAAAATGACTGTCAAAAAGCACTGTTGTCGAATCGACATTCTTCAATTGAATATACTTTTGTCGAAAAGCCGCATTTTTACCATTGCAGACATGTCGAATTTTGAAAATGTCGAATTGCAAAAAGTCGAATCTGAAACGGCAGGTTTTTTGATGAAAAATACTGTATTGCATTTTCGAATCCAATTCGACAGGTTTTTTTTGTCGAAAATGCCCCGTTTTTCGACATTTGCGGCAATTCGACCGCAATTGCGTATGGCCCTAATTCGGCAAATGGGAGTAACGAGAGAAGTGCAACATTACCCTTTGACAAAACCTGCTGAAGTTACGATTGGGCCTCTATGATGTTAAACCGTTTTCTTTTCTCCTAGCAGCAATGGCCCCTGACTAACTTAATCGACAGAGATTTTGTTGTGTAAATTGAAATGTGAAATACATATATTGTACTCCCGCTCAGGAAGTACAAGGTATGTTAGATACTCCTCAAAGACTAATGTTGCATTCCACTGTTCTAGATTCATGTCCATCACAGGTAGAGGAAATTATCTCACAGATACCGGGTTTCCTATGAACTTAGGATGGACAGGACACTGGATTGATGGCTGAGGTAGTCCCAGTATTGACACAGCAAGCACAAGCTTTAAGGGGGGTAAACCGAGTAGTTAAGAATCAGTTCCCCGTAGTGCCCATTCCAGCTGTCATTTTAATAAAATCCTCTCCACGTCTACAAACTTTACTGTCACCAATCTCTATTCTGTTTTCTTCACTGTTTCCTCTTCATCTTTGCGTTCACAAAGGGGCTACAATACATGGACCCGACTCTCCCAAGGTTTCATTGACAGCCTGAGTATTTTCTCCCAGGCCTTGCATAACTGCTTACTATCCTTTTAGCCCGATAAGAGATCAGTATTGATACTTTATTACTGTGCTCTGATACATGTGTGTCTTCACTGGCGGATACTAACAACTTTGGTTTCATCTCTTCCAGACAGGACACAAGGTCTCAAAGGATAAACTGCAGTTGTGTAGGACACGGGTCAAATACTTAAGAAGTAGTACTGGTACATGATTTGACAGTTCATGCACCACATGCCGTATCGGTCCTTCAAAAATTCTGCCCGAACCCGGTAAGTCTCATCAGCACAAAAGGGAGCTGTCACAGATGACACCAGTATATTACTGCATGTGCCTTGTGGAGGATGAGAATACTGGTGAAGGAAAATTTTGTATGGACACTGATGTGCATGATTGTATGGAATATCTGAATCACACTTTTACTACGAGACCATACATAAGTGACAGCCCGTTAGTGAACGCAGACCTGATTTTTTTTCTTCAAGACTGACGGTAGTTACCACAGTTACGACAGACTCAGGAGACTTATGCACAGGATATGCTGTTGTGACCAGGGCATGCGAGTTGGCAGAAGATACGTCAGCCAATATATATACGACTCTAGAGATGTTTTTGGAGTGATGCTCATGGTACTCTACATTGCAAACACACAATTAAATTAAGATGCAAATTTGTGTTCCCTACAGGAAAAGGAGGTCTGGAAGGCGAAGGGATATGGTCAGGAGTCCTCAGGACTCTGGAGAGATGGAGGCGGCACATGTCTGACTCACCTAGGGTAAGGAAGGTATGTGCAAATTGGTAAGAGCTTACTGGCGTGTACCAGGGTTCTCTTCTCAGGCAAGCAGGAAAGCAATGTCATGTCTTACTTGCATGAGGAAGAACATTTGGTAAGGTAATACCAACAGAGCTATCCCATACTCCTCCTGCAGACGGACCTTTTCAGGTAATACAAATCGACTTCGTACAGTTAACACCCTGTAGGAATTTGAACTATGTATTGATGTGCACTGATGTTTTCTCAAACTAGGTAGTGGCATTCCCCGCTGCTACAAATACTGCTGTGTTTATCGCAAAGAAAATTGTGCAGAAATTTGTGTGTAAATATAGTATCCCTAGGAGTAGGAGCAAAGTGATAGCTGAAACTGGACTATTGTGGTCATAGACACTGCCACTAGTGTTATGTAGCATCGGAACCACTCCCAGATCCCCATTTAACGAATCACCCTCTTTGAAATTATTTATTTTTTTTTGGAAGACAACCTCATGTCATGTTCGATCCGCACCATGATCTGAAATACTCCAATGAGGTGACAGTACAGTACCTTATCAAGATGTGCCAGCATTTGAGAACTTAGCAAAAGAACTTGAAACTGTTGATTCCTGGTATGCCAACTACTAACTGTCTTGATTGTGAACCAAGAGACTGTGTGATTATTCTTACGCTCAGGTTGCATAATAGACAGGTGGGAAGGACCGTATCAAGTTTTGTTGACAGCACGATTTCAGTGAAAGTAGCCGAGGGAGAGACTTGGGTCCACGATTCCCATTGCAAGAAAGTCGTTAGTCCGGAAGGAACTCGTAAAGGGAGTTAAATCGCAGAAATATCACTCGAGAATCTGTTCCATGAAGACTGAGAGGCGGCACTGTTGAACACTACCTGAGCGTACTAAAGGATTACAAAAAGACCAGTCGTTGTAATGGATTTGCTATAAGCAAGATTTGTTTTGTTCTATCTTTTTCTTTTGACAAACCTTTTTTCCAGGACATTCTATTTTTGTGAGGTTTCCTGAGGAGTCGAGCGTGGGACTGGAACTGGTTCTGGAGAAAGGAGTGATGTCTTTATAGGATCCCAGGATCAGCCTATCACTTTGTTTAAAGCCAGACTATGTTATCTAGGAAGGATACTACCTGAAATAATAACCCTTGTTCAATGATGAAACAGATTTCGTATATGATCCAGAAATTGAAACAATGTTCAGGGAGTGATAGGAATATATACCATGAAAATTTAATATGTCTCTTTCACGACTTGTTTGTGTTTTCTCCCTCTACCCAGCAAAACCTCTATCGAATCCGAACATCAGTGTACAAAGACGTAGGTACATGTATGTATGCAACGATCGTTCAGATCAGATATCATAGGCTATAGCACTGTCCCAGCATACTCTATAGATTGAATGTCGTCCCACATCCAACCAGTGGTCTCACGACCGCTGAGCGCATATAGAGGATGTCCCGTCCTCTTCCCTGTCTTCCCCAACTATAGTCAATGTCTGATTTGCGGAATGGATACATACGTGTGTCTAGGTCACCAATTATTGTTTGAAATATTTTTTTTAAATTATGTTTAGTGTGACAGTTATGACAGTTATTGTTTACTGTCAAAGGGCGGACTGTCAAAGGTTTGCACGCCTTGCATATTAACGCACGGTGAGAGTATAACGGTAGCATATGCATTCGCACAGAGAAGCCACAAAGACATATTCAACACATATTCATACAACACATAGATTACACATAGACAAAACATGTTTAGCACCAGACTTGTATTATATTGTATTTATATAATAGAGTGTAAAACCAGATATATATGTATTATTGGGATGGAACAAGTTAATTATATCATGCTTAGTGTCAAAATGATCAGGAGAATGTGTGGATTAATTTGATAGCTATGGGTAAATTGTAGCATATTGTAACGATTAGTTATGAACAAATGTATGAATATAAAGTCACATTCTACGAGAACAAAGGAAGCATGTGAGCAGAAGCCCAGTGGTTAACCCCTGTATCTGCGTCTTCAAACTGGACATTGCTTGCATATGAACTGACGAATAACACACAATGAATGAGAAACCTTCCTCTCCTGGGCCAATGGAAGGAGACCGAAACCAACAACCTGTTAACTCCCACTGTTTGATATATGTAGTTTCTAGGACTTATAGAGTTAGTTGCTGTTGGTTGCTGAAGGGAAGAGATGCGGAGTCTATCTAGAAAGGAAATGTTCTATGGGACAGGGTGATGTATACTGGCTGTAACTGATTCTTATGTAACTGTAACACTGTAACCCTATCTTATATTTATATATGTTATACTAAATGATATACTGTACATATGTTATTTTGTATGCATAACTTTTAATATCAAATACATATATATATCTCTGAGCTTTGGACCTCAGCAAACCATGTGTGTGAGTACTTTGCTTTCTCTTAAGGGACATAGTGCTGCGACGTTCAGCGCACTATTATCGTATATGGTAATAAGATGCACCTTGCGTCCGCAGTATTTATAAACGCTGGCATTGAAATGTTTATTTAAAGAAATGGAAATTCACAAAACCCAATGGGTCCTACCGGCCTATACTCAACCTCCAATCTTTGAACAAGTTTGTGAGAGTGTCCAAATTTCACTACCAATTCCAGGCTCTGCCATTTGGACTGGCTATGACTCCTCGGATCTTCACCAAGGTAATGGTGGTTATGACAGTTCAGCTCCGTCGGCAAGGTATCAGAATCCTCCCATATCTGGACAATCTTCTGAATCTAGCAATTTCATATGAAGTCCTCCTCAGACATCTCCAACTGACGGTGACCTTCTTACAAGCCCATGGGTGGCTGATAAGTTGGAAAAAGTCCTCCCTGCTCCCAGCTCAGAGCATGGTGCACCTAGGGGCTCTACTGGACACTCACAGTCTGAACACTATTCTTGGCCCCGGACAAGGTCCTGAAACTAAAGGACAGGATGAGACACTTCATTCGTCGCCCCAGAGTGTCGATACACTCTGCGATGCAAGTCCTTGGCCTGATGGTGTCGTCCTTCGACATGGTAGATTACGCTCAATTTCACTCTCGTCTAATGCAACAGTTGATCCTCTCCAAGTTGGACGGCCTACCTCATTGGATCAGATACCAAATGGTCTCTTTGACTCCAGAGGTTCGTCTGTCGCTGTCCTGGTGGCTCCAGGACCAGCAATTGAGCAGGGGCCGTCTCTTCTGGATCCCCAACTGGTTACAACTGATTCCGGACGCCAGTCTTTGGGGATGGGGAGCGGTGTTGGAGCAACACTCGTTTCAGGGTCATTGGACCAAGGAAGAATCAATATTCCGATCAATATTCTGGAGCTGAGGGCAGTGTTCAATGCATTGTCTCTCACCCTGCCTCTGGTACGGAACAGGCCTGTTCAGGTACAATCAGACAATGTCAACACAGTGGCTTACATAAACCATCAGGGCGGCACTCGAAGCCACATGGCTATGTTGGAGGTGTTCAAAATCCTATGTTGGACGTAACGCCATCTACCAGCCATATCGGCAGTGTTCATTCCAGGCATCCTGAACTGGGAAACGGACTTCCTCAGTCAACAGGACGTTCACTCTGGAGAGTGTAGCCTTCATACCGAAATCTTACAACTCCTGGTAGACAGATGGGGTCTGCCAGACGTGGACCTCATAGCGTCTCGACACAATCACAAGGTTATAGTTTTTCGGATTAAGGACCAGGGATCCTCAGGCAGCATTCGTGGATGCACTGGCAGTTCCATGGAACATATTCCCTTCGGTGTCACTCCTGCCCAGGGTACTGCGGAAGTTCAAGTAAGAAGGAGGAATGCTGATTCTAGTCGCTCCAGCGTGGCCCACACGGCATTGGTTCTCAGACCTGCCTGGTCTATCGACAGAGCGTCCCCTTCTACTTACTCAGCGTCAAGACCTCATACAGGGCCCTTGTCTCTACCCGGCCCTGGCCAAACTGACTTTGACGACGTGGCTCTTGAAGCTTCACTACTAAGGGCCAAAGGATTTACTGAGGCTGTTATTCAGACTATGCTGAAGGCCCGCAAACCGGCCTCTGTCCGGATCTATTACAGGGTTTGGCATTCTTACTTCACCTGGTGTGCTGAGAATAATTATGACTCATAGATTCAGAACTTCCAGAATTCTGGCTTTTCTACAAAGAGGCTCACATCCGCTAAGGCGCATCCCCACCCACTGCTTTAGGACATCCCTGATGTTTCCCTGTGGAAACCAGTGTACCCTGCTGCAGAAAAGGAGAGTTATGGTAGACTTACCATTGTTAACTCTGTTTCTGCAAAGTACATTGGGTTCCACAGGGCGCCCACCCTGACGCACCTAGCTTCTTTGGGTTGGTATGGCATTCGCCACTGGTACCTTCTCCTGTCGTGAGATTGTGTTTTTTTGTGACTAACATCTGCCTTCTCTTTTCTGCTTCCTGCATTAGACTGGTTAACAAAACAGCTTACAGTGCCTGGAGGCGGGGTTATAGAGGAGGCCCCTATGCATCCTGGGACAGCTAAAGCTTTACCTGTTGATGCCTCTGGATCCAGATCCACTCTACACCCCGATGTTTCCCTGTGGAACCCAATGTACTTTGCAGAAAGAGTTAACAATGGTAAGTCTACCATAACGCTCCTTTTTTTCTGTTCAGATATTTAGGTAGTTTCCCTGTATGTATGCCATGTAAATACGCAGTATCAGTGATTGTGACTAAGATGGGGCTGCACCTGAAGATCCTATGTAGTGCCATCTAGGGCCAGGGCAAGGGAGAAGACTCCTTTAGGCTGAAAAGAGCATTCTCTCTTTGTTGTCTGTAGCGGAGCTAAAGATATGTAAGCAACTGCTAATGGAACATTTCACTTTTCTGCATTTTGTGGAATTTTCTCCATATTGTGTTTTTGCTAAAATGTCTGAAAGGGGAATACCTGGAGGAGAGAATTTTAGTTTGCATCCTTTTGTTCAGGTTGTCAGGCTAAATTACCTAGTGGCTGCTTTCGAGGACACCTGCAATCTGGTTTATTTCCTATTTATTTATTTATTTATTTATTTTAAATTGAAGCACTAGCTGTCAGCTGGTCAAAATTACTTCATAACAGTCAGCACCGGTGGCTGTTCACGCCCGAACGGAGCAATACTTGAATTGCTCCATTGGGCATCATCTAGTGGATAGATGCCATGCTAAAGCAATTGTAGAAAGGGTTACAATTACAGTATCACAAAATAAACAGGGTCACAGAGAGTACATGATAATGTATCCCTATTGCTATACTGTATGTCCCCCCCACTTATCAGGAAAAAGAAGCAACATATCTGTACAATACAATGTGAAGTTAGTTAATATCAGTGTTCGCCACTAGGTGACATAGTGAGCGCACAAATAGCAATTAGCAATAGGTAAATAGATGGATATTTGTAATGAGCACACACAAGGAGTCAGAGGTGAAGAAAAATCATCACATGATATATGTAAACCAAAGAATAATACAGGGTGGGATCCCTTAATAAATGATTGTGGATCAGAGTCTTAGTATAATAGATGGCACAAGTGGAGGGAAATAAGAATTGGGAATGTAAGCACAGAAGTGGAGGGGGGGACAAGAGGGGGCAGGGGAAATATTAGTACGATAGATAAAGCAATTGCCACCCTTCACAGTTTAGGCTCACCCCCGCACTCTAGTGGCATCTTGGTTCTACAACAGATGGCCAAGATGCAGAGTCATGGATCCATTCGGTTTTCCTATTAGATGCTTTGATTGTTCCTTGGAATTTTATCTATCTTAATTTTTTCCACCGATAACCATGCTCCCTTGATTTCTCAGGAAGATATAAAGTAGTCCAGCAATATTAGTGGCACCAGACTGGCCTATGAATGTTTGGTATTCAGGGATACTAAACAGGGCTTTAGGTCCAGGGATTAGACTTCCACTTTGGCAGGACCTGTTGTCTCAGGGGCCTTTTGTCTGTCAGGATATCCCTTGGTTAAATTTGATGGCTTGGCTCTTGAAGCCAAAATGGTAAAGTAGAAACTTTTTTCAGATTTAGTAAGTTCAGACTATGATTAAAGCTAGGAAGACAATATCTTCAGACAATTATCACAGAGTCTTGAAGAATTTCAGTATTTTGCAGTATGTATCTTTTTCTTTACCAAGAGTACTTTCCTTTCTTCAGGCAGGTCTCATGTTGGGTCTTAGGTTCCCATAAGGTGCAGTTATCAGATCAGTCTGTCTGTGTTCAGAAAAGATTGGCTTTAAATCCAGAAGTACAGACTTTTCTGCAGGGTGTATTACACATACAGCCAGCATAAAGGCATCCCAAAAAGTCTTGGGATCTAAATTTTGTGCCATCAGCGCTTTAATTGCCACCCGTTGAATCTTTGCAGGAGGTAGATCTGAAGTGGGTAACTTGGAAGTTGTCTTTACTTTTAGCTATTTTGTCTGCTAGGAGAATATCAGAAATACAGTTGGAGCTTTATTCTGTAGATCTCCATTTCTGGAGATTGAAATGTCGACTTTTGCTTTATCAAGCAAGACATCAGATCAATGTCAGTTGTCTGTTAGATTAGGTTACAGTTTTAAGAACTTATCTGGAGAAGACAACCTGTGTAAAGGTGTGTACACACGGTGAGATAAATCTGTAAGATATTAACTATATAGTCAAAATCGCAAGGAAAGTTAGTGCATATCGCAAGGTGTTAGTCAACTTGCGATACCAATTTGATCCCGATGTACACTCCCGCGGGGTCGTTATCGCAAGGTTATATAGACTGTGCAGGCAAGTAAATTTTGACTATCTAGTACAAAGTATAGTCAAAATTGGCAATCGGCCATAGCCAAAATCGCTAGCACACATAGTCAATATCGCATAGTCAAAATCGCACATAAGTCAATATCTCACCGTGTGTATGCACCTTAAGAAAGACTGATAGTTTACTTATTCTTTATGATGCTAAGAAAAGAGGTTGGCCGGCATCCAAACAAATAATAGCCAGATGAATTATGCCCATGATTAAGCAAGCATATGAGGGGCTGAGAGCAGGGCCGGCGGTTCCATTAGGCAGCTTTAGGCAGTGCCTACGGGCGCCGGTACCTGAGGGGGCAGAGACATCATTTTTCTAGATGAGGGGTCTGCAAACTATTGGCGGGCATAGAAGCAGAGCAGTGTGTGGGACTGTGGGATCAGTCAGCTGCTTAGGGAGTCATTCATCTCCCAGCCATAGAGAAGATGCAGAGCTGCTAGTTATGCACGCACCAAAGAGTGAGGAGGAGTCAGGACAGAGCGAGCGTCACCCGGACTTCCAGGTTCCCAGCAGCCGGCATGGTGACATCTCGCATGTGCAGAAGCTGTACCCGGCCTGTGCTGTGAACTCCTCCTGAGTTCTTGCTGGCAGGCTGCCAGTGACCGGTTAATAACCACCAATCAAATATGGTCAAACTGCGCCTGACCGAAGCAGCCCCCACAGCAAAGGATAAGAACCAGAATCACCGGGCAGAAAAGGAGAATCCTAAGGTGATGAGAGAATCCCCCTGGCATATACAATGCTGAATTGCAGCGCAGTGCAGTTTCATGTATCCCCCCAGCTCCCTTCCTCCCCCATGTCCTGTGTCTCTCCTCCCACTTCTACCCTCTTGTGCCCATGTCCTGTGTCACCCACTCCCACTTATGTCCCCAGGTATTGTGTCACCCTTCCCCCATGTCCCCAGGTCCTGTATCCGTCCTCTCCCTCTCTACACCCTCATGTCCATGTCCCCAGGTCCTGTGTCACCTCCTCATTCTCCCTCCCCCTCATGTCCTAGGTCCTGTGTCATTTCCTCCCCCTCATGTGTACATGTCCTGCGTTCCACCTCCCCTCATGATGTCCAAAGGTTCTGTGTCCCTCCTCCTCTGTCTCCATCATGTGCCCATGTCCTGTATCACCCCATCCCCCGCATGTCCCTTGTCTCCCTCTCTCCACCCTCACGTCCCCAGGTCCTGGGTCACCTCCTCCCCTCATGTGTACATTTCCTGTGTGTCTCCCCCCCTGATGTCCCTAGGTCCTGTGCCACCTCCTCCCCCTCATGTGCCCAGATCTTGTCAACCCCTCCCACTCATGTCCCCAGCTACTTCCCCCTCATGTGTACATGTCCTGTGTCACCTTCCCCCATGTCCCCAGGTTCTGTGTCCCTCCTCTTTCTCTCTCCCCCCTCATGTCCCAGGCCCTGTGTTATCTCCTTCCCCTCATGTGTACAAGTCCTGTGTCCCACCTCCCCCCATGATGTCCAAAGGTTCTGTGTCCCTCCTCCCGTCTCCACCCTCATGTCCCCAGGTCCTTTGTCACCTCCCCCCCAGGTCCTGTGTCCCCCCCCCCCCCCACATGTGCCCATGTCCTGTGTCAATCCCTCCCCCCATGTTCCTTGTCTTCTCTCCACCCTCATGTCCCCAGGTCCTGTGTCACCTCATGTGTACATGTCCTGTGTTCCACCTCCCCTCCCCTGATGTCCCTAGGTCCTGTGCCATCCCCCCTCATGTGCCCAGGTCCTTTGTCACCGCCCATGTCCTGTGTCCTTCCTCTCCCTCTGTCCCCCCTTACGTCCCCAAGTCCTGTGTCATCTCTTTCCCTCATGTGTACATGTCCGGTGTCCCACCTCTCCTCCTGATGTCCAAAGGTCCTGTGTCCCTCCTCTCCTGTCTTCCCCCTCGTGCCCATGTACTGTCACCCCCTCCCCCCATGTCCCTAGGTCCTGTGTCCCTCATATCCCCAGGTCCTGTGTCACGCCTCCTCCCCCTCACCCCCGCCCCTCATGTCCTGCATCACCCCCTCCCCTCTCATGTGCCCAGGTCCTGTGTCACCCCCCACCTCCATGCCTCCTGTTCCTGTGGCCATCTATCCCTTCCTGGCCCCCCTACTCATGTCCCCATGTCCTGTTTCACAGCTTCACTGGTGCTCCTCCATTCCTGCAGGGGAGCAGTAGGCTGATGTTTTGCCTAGGGTGCTGAGAAACCTTGAATCGGCCCTGGCTGAGATAGCTATCCCAGCTACAATCTCAGCTCATTTCACTTGCTCGGTTATAAAGTTGAAACTCAGAAAGGGGTTGGTGGAGAGGAGCTTATATACCCTAAGGTTAACCTATTAAGTGCTAACTCCTCAACCCTCACTGCACCTCATGGTCTGGAAGTGTCTCCCAGATGGACTTGGAGAAAGAAATTTAATGGTAAGTACCAAAAATCTAATTTTATTGCCTACTGCAGTATCTTTACAATGTTATCAATTAATCCCCCACCTCTTTTGTAAACTTCATTCTGTGCCATGGAAATATATTTGTTCAAAATTAATTTTGGGATAACATAATAATGCTCACTCAGGTCCTAGAAGATAGAATAATATTGCCTGGCTATTCATCATATATTTCTCTTACGTCCTAGAGGATGCTGGGGACTCCGTAAGGACCATGGGCACTGTAAAGCTTTAGAATGGGTGTGCACTGGCTCCTCCCTCTATGCCCCTCCTTCTGACCTCAGTTAGATCCTGTGCCCAGTGGAGACTGGATGCACTGCAGGGGAGCTCTCCTGAGTTTCTCTGAAAAGCTTTTGTTAGGTTTGTTATTTTCAGGGAGCACTGCTGGCAACAGGCTCCCTGCATCGTGGGACTGAGGGGAGAGAAGCAGACCTACTTAACTGATGGGCTCTGCTTCTTAGGCTACTGGACACCATTAGCTCCAGAGGGTCGGAACACAGGTGTCGTCCTCGCTGTTCGTCCCGGAGCCGCGCCGCCGTCCTCCTCACAGAGCCGGAAGATAGAAGCAGGGTGAGTATAGGAAGAAAGAAGACTTCACAGGCGGCAGAAGACTTCAGATCTTCACTGAGGTACCGCGCAGCCATTGCTCCCAACACACACACACACACACACACACACACACACACACACACACACACACACACACACACACACGGCACAGTAAGGGTGCAGGGCGCAGGGGGGGCGCCCTGGGCAGCAATTATTACCTCAAAAACAACACTGGCACAGGTCTCAAATACTGCGGAGGCAGTATAGTATAAAACCCCCGCTAGTATAAAGAAATTGAGCGGGACCGAAGCCCGCCGTCGAGGGGGCGGGGCTTGATCCTCCAGCACTAACCAGCGCCATTTTCTCCACAGCAAGCTGCAGAGAAGTGCTCCCGGACTCTCCCCTGCTGAACAATAACAGGGGGCAAAAACGAGGGGGGGGGCACATTTATTTGGTGCAAATTGTATATATATATATATAAAGCGCTATTTAGGCTGGGACATTGGTTTCAGTATATTGTGGCGCTGGGTGTGTGCTGGCATACTCTCTCTCTGTCTCTCTAAAGGGCCTTGTTGTGGGTCAGTCCCCATATTTATTTATCCCAGTGTGTGTGGGGATGTCAGTACGTGTGTGTCGACATGTCTGAAGCGGAAGGCTCGTCTTGGGAGGTAGCAGAGCGGATGGGGATGGTGTCTCCGTCGGCACAGCCGACACCTGATTGGGTGGACATGTGGAATGTTTTGAATGCTAATGTGGCTTTATTACATAAGAGATTGGACGAAGCAGAGTCCAAAGACAAGCAGGGAATTACCCATGGCTTTTACTGTGTCCCAGGACCCTTCAGGGTCCCATAAACGTCCTTTTACCCAGATAGCAGACACTGATACCGACACGGATTCCGACTTCAGTGTCGACTAGGATGATGCAAGGTTGCACCCATGAGTCGCCAAAAGTATGATTATTGCAATAAAAGATATTTTGCATATCACAGAGGACCCCTCTGTCACTGACAAGGGTCTGCATGTTTAAAGAAAAAACCTGACGTTATGTTTCCCTCATCTCATGAGCTGAACGTTTTATTTGAAAAAGCTTGGGAGACTCTTGACATTAGACTGCAGGTTCCCAAGAAAATTATTATGGCGTATCCTTTCCCCTCAAAGGACAGGTTACGTTGGGAATCCTCACCCACGCTGGACAAGGCCTTAACGCGCTTGTCCAAAAAGGTAGCACTACCATCCCCTGATACGGCGGCCCTAAGGGATCCTGCGGATCGTAGGCAGGAATCTACCTTAAAATCAATTTATGCGACTACGGGAGCCCTGTTTAGACCTACAGTAGCGTCGGCATGGGTAGGAGCGCAATTGCAGCTTGGGCTGATAACTTGTCATCTAACATTGACACCCTAGATCAGAGGTTCTCAAACTCGGTCCTCGGGGACCCACACAGTGCATGTTTTGCAGGTCTCCTCACAGAATCGCAAGTGAAATAATTAGCTCCACCTGTGGACCTTTTAAAATGTGTCAGTGAGTAATTAATACACCTGTGCACCTGCTGGGTTACCTGCAAAACATGCACTGTGTGGGCTCCCGAGGACCGAGTTTGAGAGCCTCTGCCCTAGATAAAGATAATATGGTGTTGTCCTTAGGTCACATCAAGGACGCAGCGTTATATATGAGAGAGGCTGCGAGAGATATTGGGCTTTTGGGTTCAAGAGCTAATGCCATGGCAGGTTCTGCTAGTAGGTCCCTGGACCCGTCAATGGACAGGTGATGCTGACTCAATATGGAGGCTTTACCTTACAAGGGTGAAGTTTTATTGGGGAGGGCCTCGCGGACCTGGTTTCCACAGCTACCGCGGGTAAGTCGTCTTTTTTGCTTTATGTTCCCCCACAGCAAAAGAAAACACCCCAATAACAGATGCAGTCCTTTCGGTCGCATAAGTTCAGAAAGGGGCGTGGCTCTTCTTCCTCGCCAGAGGTAGAGGGAAAAGAACACCGGCTATGGCTAGTTCACAGGAAAAATGTCCTCCCCGGCCTCTACCAAATCCATCGAAGAGGTGCTTCCACACCGATTTTCAAATCGGCCTTGCCAGCTACTTACCCGGAGAGGGAAATAGTTTTGGCTGCCATACTAAAGCTGTGTCAACAGCAAGTGATTATCATGGTTCCCCTAGTGCAACAGGGGAAAGGGTTTTATTCAACCCTATATGTGGTCCCAAAGCCGGATGACTCGGTCAGACCAATTCTGAATCTAAAATCCCTAAACCTATATTTAAAGAGGTTCAAATTCAAGATGGAATCTCGCCTCATGAAAAACCCTACAGTGACCGGAGTGTGTGGGTTAGTATGGGCGCAATGGCGCACAGCTGCAGTGCTGTGCGCTACCTCATGTGAGAAGACAAGAGTCTTCTGCCACCGATTTCGATGTCTTCTCCGCTTCTGCTGGCTTCTGTCTTCTGGCTCTGCGAGGGGGACGGCGGCGCGGCTCCGGGAACGGACGACAAGGTCAGGTCCTGTGTTCGATCCCTCTGGAGCTAATGGTGTCCAGTAGCCTAAGAAGGCCAACCTAGCCGCAGTTAGTAGGTTTGCTTCTCTCCCCTCAGTCCCTCGTAGCAGAGAGTCTGTTGCCAGCAGAAGCTCTCTGAACATAAAAAACCTAACTAAAATACTTTCTTATTAGCAAGCTCAGGAGAGCTCACTAAAAGCACCCAGCTCTGTCCGGGCACACATTCTAACTGAGGTCTGGAGGAGGGGCATAGAGGGAGGAGCCAGTGCACACCAGATAGTACTAAATCTTTCTTTAGAGTGCCCAGTCTCCTGCGGAGCCCGCTATTCCCCATGGTCCTTACGGAGTCCCCAGCATCCACTAGGACGTCAGAGAAATCATGTAAGCGCTCTGTCAGCGGTCTTCATTCCGGGAGTAGACAACTGGGATGCAGACTTCCTCAGCAAACACGATCTCCATCCAGGAGAGTGGGGACTTCATCAAGAAGTCTTTGCAGAGGTGACAAGTCGTTGGGGACTTCCTCAAATAGACATGATGGAGTCACGCATCAACAGAAAGCTTCGGACGTATTGTTCCAGGTCAAGGGACCCTAAGGCAGTGGCAGTGGTCGCCCTGGTGACACCGTGGGTGTTTCAGTCGGTCTATGTGTTCCCTCCACTTCCTCTCATCTCAAGGATATTGAGAATCGTAAGACGAACAAGAATGCAGACAGTTGTTCCAGATTGGCCTCGAAAGGCCTGGTATTCAGATCTTCAGGAAATACTCTCAGAAGATCCGTGGCCTCTTCCTCTCAGGGAGGACCTGTTACTACAGGGGCCCTGTGTGTTCCAAGACTTACCGTGGTTACGTTTGACGGCATGGCGGTTGAACACCAAATCCTAGCTAGGAAAGGTATTCCGGATGAAGTCATCCCTACTCTTATTAAGCTAGGAAGGAGGTAACGGCGAAACACTATCACCGTATCTGGAGAAAATTTGTGTCTTGGGGTGAAGCCATGAATGCTCCTACGGATGATTTTCAGCTGGGTCGTTTTCTCAATTTTTTCTGCAGTCCGGTGTGGATATGGGCCTGAAGTTAGGCTCCATTAAGGTGCAGATTTCGGCCTTATCTATATTCTTTTAGAAGGAATTGGCTTCTCTCCCAGAAGTCCAGACTTTTGTAAAGGGAGTGTTGCACATCCAACCTCCTTTTGTGCCTCCGGTGGCACCGTGGGACCTTAACGTTGTGTTACAGTTCTTTAAATCACACTGGTTTGAACCGCTTCAAACAGTTGAATTAAAGTTTCTCACTTGGATAGTGGTCATGTTATTGGCCTTGGCATTTGCGAGGCGGGTGTCCGAATTGGCGGCCTTGTCTTACAAGAGCCCCTATCTGATTTTCCATGCGGATCGAGCAGAGTTGAGAACTCGTCCTCAATTTCTGCATAAAGTGGTTTCGTCATTTCATATGAACCAACCTATTGTGGTGCCTGTGGCTACGGGGGCCTTGGAGGATTCCAAGTCCCTTGATGTAGTCAGGGCCTTAAAGATTTATTTAGCCAGAACGGCTAGGGTTCGGAAAACAGATGCACTGTTTGTCCTGTATGCGGCCAACAAGGTTGGCGCTCCTGCATCTAAGCAGACTATTGCTCGCTGGATCTGTAACACGATTCAGCAGGCTCATTCTACGGCTGGTTTGCCGGTACCAAATTCAGTAAAGGCCCATTCCACTAGGAAGGTGGGCTCTTCTTGGGCGGCTGCCCGAGGCGTCTCGGCGTTACAGCTTTGCTGAGCAGCTACTTGATCGGGGTCAAACACCTTTGCAAAGTTCTACAAGTTTGATACCCTGGCTGATGAGGACCTCGTGTTTGCTCAGTCGGTGCTGCAGAGTCATCCGCACTCTCCCGCCTGGTCTGGAGCTTTGGTATAAACCCCATGGTCCTTACGGCGTTCCCAGCATCCTCTAGGACGTAAGAGAAAATAAGATTTTAAACCTACCGGTAAATCTTTTTCTCATAGTCCGTAGAGGATGCTGGGCGCCCGTCCCAGTGCGGAAACATTCTGCAAGGCTTGTATATAGTTATTGCATACTTAAGGGTTATGTTACAGTTGAGATCGGCCTCTGGCTGATACTGTTTTGTTCATGCTGTTAACTGGTTTATTGTATACCATGTTGTACGGTGTGTATGGTGTTGGCTGGTTTGTATCTCGCCCTTAGATAACAATCCTTTCCTCGTACTGTCCGTCTCCTCTGGGCACAGTCCTAACTGAGGTCTGGAGGAGGGGCATAGAGGGAGGAGCCAGTACACACCCATTCTAAAGCTTTACAGTGCCCATGTCTCCGGCGGAGCCGTCTATACCCCATGGTCCTTATGTTATGAAATCTTATAGTGTGTAATATATTTGACTTCAATATTATTTAGGGCACAATATGCAGAAGACATTTCTAACATATATAATGTAGCCTCTCACGAGCAGGGCCCTCTTCCCTCATGCTTTGGCTTCCCTTACTTATACTATCATCTACTTCATACTCCCTTTTACGACATCTTACCCTTGGTTTCTGCCACCCTGATGGTTATTTGAGTGCTATGACCACTGTTGCAGGAATGTTTATAAACCATGTACTTTTCCTGCATTGTCTTGTAATTTAGGTAATTCACTGTTTTCTTGTGTGCTAATTTGTCTATGTACGTTGTTAGGTGCTGCGTAACCCTTGTGGTGCCATATAAAGGATAATGATTAACCTGAATGTGAACATTTAGTGACAGAATACAGCATTTATTATGGATAATAAAGAAATGAGAATCTGCTCTCGATAGTACAATTTTTTTTTACATCTTTACAGTAAGAATGAAATACTCCTCAGCGGGGATTGGCGCAGATTTTGTATGGGTGCGGCTGTAGCGTGATTTTTACTACATAATTTGTATTGACTTCTGTGACTCCTTCTGGAAGATGAAAGCTGAATGCCCTCATTAGAGTGATGAAAATAATGACCAGTTCAAATCGTGCCAGTTGCTCCCCCAGACATACTCTGTGTCCTGTGGGTAAATGTAAATATATTAAGTAACAGAACATTGACAATAAAATGTAAATTAATTTGTTTTCCCATGATGCAATATGTATTATTTATTGAAGATAATGTGCCTTATTTGTGATGACCCTAAAACTTACCTTTGTTAACTCTTTTTCCTTGAGGTCCATGGGATCCACAGTGTTAACCTTGGGTATCGTAGGTGGAGACCAGGACTGGCACCGAACAGTATAAGCTTGTGATCCTCCCAGGATGCACTGGGCTCCTCTACCTTCATACCCTGCCCCCATGCTCAGGCACTTCAGTTTTAGTTAACAAGCCCAAAGCAGGAGCTGGATAGCGGAGAGAAGGAAGAATGGTACACATAGAAAATCTCACTCTCATAGAGAAGAGAAAGGAACTGGTGACTTAAAAGCAACCCATTAAAGCTAGGTGTGTCAGGGTGGGCGCCCTGTGGATCCCATGGACCTCGAAGAAAAAGAGTTAATGACTGTAAGTTTTACCATAACTCTTTCTTTTCTACTTCCGGGTTCATGGTCTCCACAGGGTTAACCTTGGGATGTCCCAAAGCAGTCGTAATATGGAGGGTACGCTCCTAAGCTGAAAGGAGGACACTGCCTCCAGGATGAAACCTTTGGCCGCAAACGTATCAAAGGCATAGAACCTAAAAAAACGTGTGGGCAGAAGACCGCATAGCAGCCTTGCAGAGTTGTTCAGCAGACGATCCATGGCATGCTGCCCATGAAGGATTCACAGAGTGAGCAGAGACTGTACTTGGAACAGGAAGATCAGCCTTGCATGTAAGCCTGTGAGATGGTCATGCGGAGCCAACGTGCCATCATTTGCTTATTGGCTGGCCGGCTCCGCTTGTGGAATCCATAGAGGATGATTAAGGAATCCGTTCTAATGGAACTAGTGTGGTCTGCATAGATCCTGAGAGCACGGACCACCTCCAACAAGGCTTCCTTTTGTGAAAGACCAGATTTCTGGAAGGCCAGAACCACAATGGGTTCGTTGATATGGAATTTAGACACTACCTTAGGTAGTTATCCATGTTTCTGCCCGGTCCTGGTGAAATATCAAAAAGGTGGGGCAACAAGAAAGAGCTGCTAAGTACAAGACTCATTGTGCTGAAGCGATGGCCAGTAGAAAAAGAGTCTTCGCTGTTAACCACTTGAAGTCCACCATTTCCAATGTTTCAAAAGGAGTCTGTTGTAAGGCCCTAAGAACCAAGGACAAATCCCATGGAGCAACCAGAGGGACAAATGGAGGCTGTATCTGGAGAACCCCCTTGGGGAAGGTACGCACATCTGGCAAGGGAGCCAGCCTCTTCTGGCACTAGACTGACCAGGCTGAGACCTGGAGCTTCAGAGAAGCCAGGTGAAGACCCATGGCTAGGCCCGCCTTTTAAAAAGGATAACAGTCTAGGGATCCTGAGAGCTTTAGGGTTGTAATGACGATGAACACACCACTGAAAGTAGGAGTGCCATATACGGTGATAATATGCGGGCTGAGGCTTGTTTCCAAGCCTGAGGCATAGTTTGAACCACCGCACTGTAGAAGCCTTTTCCCCTTAGGAGGGATGTCTCAAGAGCAATGCAGTCAAAGACAGGCGAGGCAGGTCCGGATGGAGGCAGGGCCCCTGAGAGAGCAAGTCTGGATGAAGAGGCAGAGGGAAGGGCTCAGTTATGGAGAGATCTTGCAGATCTGTTAACTAATGGCATCTGGACCATGCTGGAGCCACCATTATGGTCGTGCTGCCATCCTCGTTGAATTTGCGTAGTCCTCTAGGAAGGAGAGACACTGGACGGAAGAGATAGGCACTATGAAAGGTCCATGAGACTGTGAGTGTGTCCATGAAGCTTGCTTCCGGATCTCTTGTCCTTGCCCCGTACACTGTAACCTTGTGGTTGTGTCTGGAGGCCATGAGATCCACTTCTGGAAGATCCCATTTGTGCACCAGAATCTGAAAGACATCTGGGTGTAGAGACCACTCTCCGACGTGAACATCCTGCCGACTGAGAAAGTCCGCTTCCCAGTTGAGGACTCCTGGAATGAATATTGTGGAGATGGCTGGAAGATGGAGTTCTGCCCAGATGAGAATCTGTGTTACCTCCTGCATCGCTGCCACACTGCGAGTGCCGCTTGTGGCGTTGTCTGACTGGATTTGAACCGGAGAACCCTGTAACATTTGAAAGACACAGTAAACCACCCAAAGTTCCAGGACATTGATCGGGAGATCCCTTTACATCAGAAACCATGACCCTGAAAGGAGTGACTGCCCATGACAGCTCCGCGCGCTCGGAGGCTGGCGTCCATGGTGAGAAGTGTCCAGTGTGGAATCCAGAATGGCCACCACTTGTCCAGGTTGGACATGTGTAGCCACCATGAGAGGGACGCCCGAACAGCCTATGGCAGTATCATAGTCTGTGACTTGATCTGCGTTGGTAGTCCATTCCATCTGGCAAGTATCAGGCGCTGTAGGGGCCTGGAGTGAAATTGGGCATATTTCACCATGTCGAAGACTGATACCATGGAGCCCAGTGTCTGCATTGCTGAATGGACAGAGATCCGCGGACTGTGGAGTAGGCTGTGGATGCACAACTGCAATGCTGCAATCTTGTCCTCAGGAAGGAAGATGCATTGTACGCTGGCGTTTAGTAGTGCTCCGAGGTTGAGCATTCTGTGAGATGGGATGAGCAAGGATTTGGTCCAATTGATTAGCCATCCGTGGTTTTGGAGAAATGACCTAGTCAACCGTAGGTGAAGGTCCAGCATCTCTGGGGACTGAGCCAAAAGGAGGAGGTAATCCAAGTAAGTTAGTATTCAAAGTCCTTGCCGTAGGAGATGGGCTGCCATCACCGCCTTGCACTTGGTGAACACCTGGAGGGCTGTGGACAGTCTGAAGGGTAGGGCCAGGAATTGAAAATGCTGACGTAGGATGACAAATTGGAAATATTGCTGATGACAGGGTGCTATAGTTACATGTAGGTACGCATCCTGTATATCCAGGGAGACCATATAATCCCCAGGTCACATAGCCAGGACAATGGATTGGAGAGTCTCCATATGGAACTTGGGGACCTTGAGGTACTTGTTCAGCAACTTAAGATTCAGAATGGGATGGTATAACCCATTTGGTTTCTGAACCAAAAAGAGTGTAGAATAGAACCCCTGACCCTGTTGAGAGCGTGGAACAGGGATAATGACCCCCGACCATAGTAAGGAGTTAATGCACTTTGCCAGGGTCTGTTGACGAAGTGGTAGGAAAGTATTGCCTGGCAGGACGCTTCAGGAAGGAGAGAGCGTACCCATGAGAGACCACTTCTTGGACTTAGGCATCAGTTGTGACTTGATGCCATGTGTTGGTGAACTGAAGAAGTCGGCCTCCCACCTGGGGCCCCCCAGGGGGAGGCCTGCCCCATCAGACTGAAGGTTTATCCTCTGGCTTGGTAGTTGGATGTCTAGCAGCGCAAGCCTCCTTGGCTTTGGGTTTGGAGGCCTTGACGGTGCGAGACAACCATGGAAAGGTCTGACGTTTGGCCTTGCTCTGAGGAAGCCGAAGGTAGGTGAGCCGTCTTAGAGGTCGCCAGGTTATTGACAATCTTGTCCAGTTCCAGTCCTAACATGAAATCACCTATGTACGGTAGGGCTTTCATGAGCCACACAATGCGGCGAGCTGCAATGGAAACAGCAGAAGCTTTAGAGGATAACAGAACAGTATCCAGAGCCACTTTACCAATGTAATAGGCCGCGTCTCTGATGTTAGAAAGTAGAGACAATTGTTCCTTGGTAGGATCAGATGTGAAACTATGTTCAAGGTTATCAGTTTAAGTCTCCATGGCTTTAGCCACCCAGGCTGTAGCCTTAGCCAGTCTGGCTGTTGCTCCTGTCCACATCCAGTTGTCTATCTGGTAGTTCCTTAAGAGAGGACGCAATCGGGATAGAAAGGATGGAACTTTTAATTAAATGTGTCACATGAGCATCCACTTTAGTGGATACTCCCACTTTGCACAATCTGATGTGGGTAACGGGTAAAAGGAGCTGAGCTATTTAGAAACCGTACATTTCTTAGTAGGCGTCTTCCACACCTCGTTCCTAGCTTCTAAGAAGTGGTCCGAGTGTGGAAACTCAGCTAGTACTACCTTCTGCCATTTGCGCAGAGGATCTTTAGTTGTAGGGACGGGTTGCACAAAAGTATTAAACACTGTAGTGCGCACATTATGTCACACAGAAAACCCAGTTCACATCTGTATGTGCTCCCGTTGGACGGGATTGCTGATGGTCACAATGGGTGTGGTTCATCAAATCGACAGTGTCTAGGTCGACCACTATAGGTCGACAGTCACTAGGTCGACATGGATGGAAGGTCGACAGGGTTTCTAGGTCGACATGTGCTAGGTCTAAAGGTCGACATGAGGATTTTTTTTTTTGTGTGTCGTTTTCTTCGTAGAGTGACCGGGATCCCAAATTAGTGCACCGCGTCCCCTCGCCATGCTTCGGGCATGGTGCCTTTGCTCCGCTACCGCTTCGCTCGGCACACTTTACCGTTCCAATCGTAGTCCACGTGGATCGTTAAGTATGAAAAAATTCAAAAAAAAGAAAACAAATGTGAAAAACTCATGTCGACCTTTAGACCTGTCGACCTAGCACATGTCGACCTAGAAACCCTGTCGACCTAGTGACTGTCGACCTATAGTGGTCGACCTAAACATTGTTGACCTAGACACTGTCGATCTTCAGACCGGATCCCGGTCACAATACCGATGCCGGCATCCCGATGGTCACGATCCTGACAGCCTAACCCTAACCTCCCCCTTAGTACCGAGCCCTATCTTCCCCCCTTAGTGCCTAAACCTAAGCCCCCCTTTCCGCAGCCCAATCCTAACCCTCCCCCCTCAGTGCCTAAACCTAACTCCCCCTGGTGGTGCATAACCCTAAACCCCCGAGCCCCCCCCCCCCCCCCCCCTCCCCGGCTGCCAAATCCTAAACCTCCCGGTTATACTTACCTTTGGTATCCTGGAGCATCGGGATGCTGACCTGGTCGGGTTAAAAGCGTCGGTATTTCAGCTGCTGGGATTCCGACAGCCAGTATTATTAAGAAGTTTAAAGTACATGGGACTGTAGCCAACCTCCCTGGATGCAGCAGCAAGAGGAAATGCTTCTGGGAGAAGGTCCTTTGGACAGATAAATCAAAACTTGAGCTTTTTGACAAGTCACATAAGCTCTGTGTTCACAGATGAAAGAATTAATCTTTTAAAGAAAAGAACCAAATGCCTACTGTAAAACATAAGAGGAGGCTTGGTTATGTTTTGGGGCTACTTTGCTGCATCTGGCCCAGGGTGCATTGAATCTGTGCAGGGCACTCTGGAGTGAAACATATTGGCCAGTGTCAGAAAGCTCTGTCTTAGTCGCAGGTCGTGGCTCCTCCAACAGGATAATGACCCAAAACACACAGCTAAAATCACCCAAGAATGGGTAAGAATAACACACTGACTTTTGATTTGACGCCTGAGTGGGCTTTGTGGGATATCATTTCCTCACCTAGTTCACCCCGCCTCCCCACGGGTACACACCAGTTGTTTAAAAAAATTGTGGCTGCGGCCAAGAAAACCATCTTATCCCAGCGGATAAGTTAACCCTGGTCCTTTTACACCCCGAGTGTCCTATTTGTTCTATATGGGCTGACTGTAAATGTCAATTAATAAAGTTGAGGGGGCAGAAAAATTGCTTTCCACTTGGCTTCCATATGTCCACACTCTCCCCCCTCAAGTTAAGGATACTCTCCAATCTGCAGTTCAATTGACAGCCTGGTTTAATGAAGAAATATTGTCTTCTGGTAATCCCCCCGTTTTAATTTGTTTATTTTTGGTGACACACTTTTTCGCATTGGTAATTTTCTCTGTTTGCCTATTGATACATACCCTGCCACATTTGATGCGCTGTAGTAGTTTCTCCATGTTTTACTTGGGATTGTGATTTTGTGCAACTTATTTCGAGTTATGTTTATCGCTCTACTTTGTTACTTGGCTGTTATTAATTATTGTGATTTGCAATCTTATAGGCCCTACACACTGGGCGACATGAGTGAAAGATATGAACGATCTCGTTCATTAATGAATGAGATACCGTTCATATCTTTCAGTGTGGAGGCACCAGCGATGAACGATGCGCGGCCCCGCGCTCGTTCATTGCTGGTGCCCCGTCGCTTGTGCATGCAGGCCAATATGGACGATCTCGTCCATATTTGCCTGCACTGCTATGGAGCCGGGTGACGGGGGGAGTGAAGAAACTTCACTGCCCCCCCGCCGTCGGGTCGCCCGTATCCGCCGCCGGGCAGCTCGGCGGCGCATCGCATAGTGTGTAGGGCTCTTTACAGTAAAATATTTAGAAAAAATAAAACACTGGACTGTTTTGAAGTGGCTTCCTGCGAGCCCTTATCTAAATCCTATCAAACATCTATGGAAAGATCTGAAACATATGCAGTCTGGATAAGGTACCCACAAACCTGAGACGGCTGGAGCAGTTTGCTCAGGCAGAATGTGCCAAGCTACCTGGTGACATGTACAGAAATCTCATTGAGAGCTACAGAAATCACTTGATTGCAGTGATTGCTTCTAAAGGTTGTGCAGCACAACATTAGGTTAAAGGTCCCATAATTTTTGGAGGGAGGGGCCTGACAAGCAACAGGAGCAGGCGTGCTGCATAAGGTCTCCCGACCAGGTACCTCTATTCTTTGGCTGTTAATGCCCCTGTGACCTCCTGAAGCCCCTTGCTTGGACCCTCACAAGCCTTGCTGCAGCCCACATCCAGGAAGTAAGGTCCATGGAGCCAGGAGGTGCCTCCCTGCACCTCTGTGGATTGCAGCTTACTTCCCACTCTGAAGCCTCCACCTTCCCTTTGCGGGACCACACCGCCCGGTCTGTCCGTGTTCCCCAGCCCTGAATTGGCCTTAACACCAGGGGATACTGCTGCGCTGGGGACCCGGACACCTGCTCTCCACGCCTGAAGCAGCCGGCACGGTTACTAACAGGAGCCTTCTCTCCCTAACCACCCTGTTCCCAGCAATCACTCACCTGACCTCCAACTGGACTCCTGAGGTGCCGCGGTCACTGGCTGGTCCATGCCTGGCGTCCTGCACAACACCACAGGGGGGATCTGCCGCTGCGTGGCGAGCACAGTCGCAGCGTGGCGAGCACAACAAGCCCGCAAGGGGCTCTTTTGCACTCACCCCACTGCCGGCATTACGGCTGTTGGGATTCCGGCGCCGGGATCCCGACAGCCGGGATATTGTAGTAGACCCCCTCATTCATACCTCTGACTTTTGCCGGGATCCCGACAGCCGGGATATTGTAGTAGACCCCCTCATTCATACCTCTGACTTTTTGCGCTTATGCTAGAAATTATTGATACTCTATGAAAGTTTCATATAAATAACGTTCTCTTCTGTTTCTATTTGATATCTATGCAATGTTTATACTTTTTTCCCATTTTTACTGCTGCTATGATATTGTTTAAGGTTATAACTCTGCCCTAATTTTGGGACTTATTGCATTGAGTTGTATTAGCTACCTCTCTTTTATCCCTCACCTTTTTAAAAATGTCTTTCCATTTCAGGTATAAACCCCCCGCCCCGGTAGCTTTATTTTATTAAGCTGAATGTTCCTACTACCCTGAGCCTTGGAACCTTACATACTGCCTCTAATTATACTTTTATGGGTACACCCCATTTTTGGAACTCATAAATATCCTATTTTTGGTATCCTATATATCCCCCCCCCCACCTAAAAATAAATAAATAAATGTTTAAGCTATTGCCCCTTTTCCACATTTTTTCCTGTTTGTTTAACCCCTTTATTATATTTATTTGTTTTTCTCTCTCACATTATTCTGTGACCCTTACCCTCCCTACAGCCAGGGGATGTTATTGCTCCCAAATAAAGCCACCATTTTCTTCTTTTTTTTGTTTATTCACATACTTAATTATTTAATCATCTACTTCATTTTATTCTATTTATTCTTTCTTTTTCTCTCATTTCTTCTGTCTTCTCTTTTTCCTTGAGGTGTTTTAGGCTCCTTAGTTTACACCTCCCTGGACAACTGAGTCCCAAATCCTTTGTACACTCCCTTCCCCTTTGTAGGTAGGGTTTTCGTACCCAGAACCCCCCCCCCCTCCCCCCATTTTCGTACCCCCCCCTTCATTTTATTTCTCCCTTTTCTTACTTTTCTCTTTTTTCTCCTCTTTCTTTTCTTTCCTTCCCATCCCCCTCTCCCTTTCCTTCCCTACCTTTTATTTCACCTCCATTCATCACTTTGCCCAACCTGTCCTTATTATGCCTGTGACTGTAACCTCACTAAACGTCCGAGGCCTTAACACACCTCAGAAACGTTCTCACTTGTTCCGTACTATTCAATCAATAAGAGCTGACATAATGCTTCTGCGGGAAACCCACTTCCGTACACCTGATCACCCTAACCTGCTCTCCAGATGCTTCTCCGCCGTGTTTTACTCTTCCAGCACATCTAAACATAACGGAATAGCTATCCTACTCAACAACAAGTTGCCTTTCAAACAAGACTTTGTCTCCACTTAGACAGATGGTTGGTCATCCTGAGGCTGGGGCACACGGAGGTCAATATTGCCACGATTTATGCCCCCACCGTAGGCCAACAACAAAATATTACATGAGCGTCGTATTGGTCACTTGTTCCATGGAGGCGATTTCAACTCCATTCTCGATCCGACTTTGGACAAGTCTTTCTCCCATCCCCTTTCTTGTTCTGTATTAAATCCCTCAATAAACACCTGAAAGATGCTGGCCTTTGTAATACTTGGTGCTCTCTTAATTCTTCTTTTAGGGATTACACATTTTACTCCAATCCTTACCACGGGTTGGGGCTGTGTTACCGGCGGCCGGGATCCCAGCGGTCAGCATCCCGACTCCAGGATCCCGGCCGCAGAATGACGGTGGGGGGGGTGCAATGAAGCCCCCTGTGGGCTTGCTGCGCTCACCATGCTGCGGGCTTAGTGGCGAGCTGCGCCACAGGTTCTATTCCCACTCTATGGGTGTTGTAGACACCCACGGGTGGGAGTAGTCCCTTTTAGTCAGCATGCCAACTGTCAGGAATTTTCAGGGTTTGGGATGCAGGTGGAGGTATTGTGTCTGGCTCCGATTCCCAGACCTTCCTGAAGGCTTAATGAGACCCTCCTGAAACGCCTTCATTTTCAGATGAAACTCATATAAGTTTTACAAGAATACTTCTCCGTTAATGTCTCTGACCCTGGTTGTTCCCCACTTGTTTGGGAGGCTAAAGCCAGGTACACAATAGCCGATGTGTGTGCCCGGCGATATTGGCTGCGGCAGGGACCCGGCAGGCATACACACTGGCCGATGCCGGCTGGGAGGAGCGGGGGCCAGCATGGCTCTCGTTAATGAGGTCCTCCCTCTTCTGAACTGTTCAGACAAGGCAAGGGGTCATTAACTATGCACAGGAGGACATATCAGTTTTGCTTCCCATAGAAACAAAGAGCCTATACAAACAACTCACGTCTGCGAAATCAGCCCTCAATGCTATTCTCTCTGAAAGAACAGAGAAATCTCTCCGATGGTTAAACTAGTGATAGCAACAAAGCAGACACTCTCCTTGCTAATCGCTTGAAGGCTCATAAGGCTACCCTGGCGATCCCAGCGCTTAAGGACTCCTCCGGCTCTCGTCAATATAATCCCTATAAGATCAACTCTATTTTTAAATACTACTACTATTATCTTTACAATATTCAGGAACACTCTTCCCCTCAATCTACTTCCCCCACCTTTTTTCCTGATTACTTGTCCTCTTGCGCTTTACCTTGGATTGATCCATCTTCTGAGACACTTAACCTTCCTATAACTAAGGAAGAGGTCTCTCAGGCCCTCAAATCCTGGTCCGGATGGTCTACCTTTTTACTACTATAAAACCTTTCAGGCCACGCTAGTCGCACCCCTAACAAACTCTTTTAATCAGATCATCAATGGTAGTTTCTCCCCCCCCCCCCCCATGACACCACTAGAGCCAAAATGACAGTTATCCCCAAACCAGGAGAAAAAAAAAAACAATTTGTCACTAATTATAGGCCGATCTCCCTATTAAACACAGGCCTCAAACTCTTTGCCAAAATTTTGGCAAACAGATTAAACCCCATTCTCCCCACTCTTATTCATCCGGAACAAGTGGGCTTTGTACCCTCCCGTCAAGCCCTCGATAATACCAGATGCACGGTAGATCTCATCTACCACGTGAACTCTATCAAGCTCCCCTCCCTTCTTCTTGCCCTCGATGCTGAGTAGGTCTTTGATAATTTTCTTGACCTTTCATGATAAATACCCTCCTCGGTTTTGGAGATAAAGTTCTCCCTGCCATTAAGGCCCTCTATCATAACCCTTCTACTTCATTTCTTGCTGGAGGTCTTCTCTCGGACTCTCTTCCCATCTCTAATGGCACCAAGCAGGGATGCCCCCTCTCCCCATTAATCTTTGCCCTAATCCTTGAATCCTTGGCCTGTAGGATCCATGCAAACCCTGATATCTCTGGCATCACTGTCGGTGGCTCCTCTTACAAGCTTTCGCTTTTCGTAGACGATGACCTCCTTACCCTAGCCAATCCCTTGATCGCTCTTCCAAATCTATTTCAAGAGCTTTCCCTCTATGGGCAATTATCCGGTTATAAGATAAATCATGACAAATCAGAAGCCTAGAGGCCCATACACACTAGAAGACTTGAAAGATGTGAAAGATGAACAATGTGGAAGATAAGCAATTTCCCTTTAACTCCCTGACAAACAAGATTGGGTGTACACACTGAGCTTTTTTTACAAACGATCTGAACGATCTGCTCTGCTGGGATTGAGCTGCCTGCATGGACGACTGACATCCTGCTTCTAACGACCACAGGTGAGCGCATCGTTCATCGCTTGCTGTGTACACACTAGAACGACCTGATCGTTCACAACCGTCGTTATCGCTCATATCTACGAAAAATATCTTCTAGTGTGTATGAGCCTTTACCCTTCCATATTCCGAAGCCATCCCTGGACCTCCCTTGTCTTAATTTCACATTTACCTGGCGATCGGATTCCATAAAATACCTCGGTGTCCATCTTACAAAATCTTCTAACACCTTATACAAAGCAAACTACTCCCCCTTGTTCAGGGCAATAGAACAAGATATTACTTGTTGGTGGACTATTTATTTCCTGGGTCGGTCGTATTACTGCGCTTAAAATGAACGTCCTTCCCAAACTTTTGTTCCTTTTTCACACTCTACCTGTGGCGGTTTTCCCCTACGTCCTCTCCTCTCTCCAATCGCGATATGGTAAATTTGTCAACAGGAGACCCCGAATATGCATTCGAGACATTCTTTTTAAGAGCTCCAGATATGGTGGTCTTGGTCTTCCATCATTGGCTAAATGCTACCAAGCCTCCAGACTAAGGGCCTGATTCAGGTTGGATTGCAATAAGCGACCCAACCGCGAAAATTTCAAAAAGGATGTGGGCGCTGCGCAGCAGAAAATGCAAACACTTCTGCCTGTCAATCAGGCAGAGGCATTCGCTGGGCGGGGGCAGCAACGCTCCGTTTCCTAGGCGGAAACGGAGTGTTGCGGGAAACGGGGACGGTATCATCAAAACGGGGGGCGTGGCATAGGCGTGATAGCCTGCGATCAGAAACATGGCGGCAGGCCTCCTGCGGGTGCAGCCAAGCTGCGCCGGCAGGAGGCAACCCTAATTGCTTTCAAGAAGAAATTGTGGTGCTATCGCAATTTCTGCTTGATCAAGGGGGAGGGTGGGCGGCGGTCAGCATGCTGGGTGGCCTTGCCCTGCGATGGGCGGCCCCCGGCATGTGATCACTAGGATCATCATTGTATTTTTTGCGGTTGGATCGCGAGTTGCAATCCAACTTGAATAGGATCCTACGCCAGTTGTTCACCTGGCACTCCCCTAAAGGTACCAAATGTTGGGCTGAACTTGAATCTGCATTCAGTGAGGTCCTCCCTATCTTGAACCTACCTTGGCTTCCTCAGAAACATTGGCCCCTTTCAGCTTTATCGGTCCCCTCTGTCAAACTCACACTGTCCGTTTTGGACTCTCTCGATACTAAATTCAAATTATCTAACCATCCCTCGCCTCAAACTCCACTTTGGTTTCATCCCTCCCCCCTCCCATCATTCACCTCACATGGCCTTTACTTGGTCAGCAGCTGGAGTTACCCGCTTCCATTACGTTGTTGGCCAATATGAACCAAAATCTTTCTCAGATGTGCGGGATAAACATTCTCTTCTGCAGTTTTTACCAATATCTCCAAATTCATAATTTCATTGCTTCGCGCTCTCATCTTCTGACTCCTTACAGAACTCTACGGGAATGGAACATCTTTTCATTTATAGGTCTTCGGAGAGGGGTAATATCTCTCAAATTTATCATTCTATCCTAGTACATGCTCCCCCATCTTTGGAAGCTAATGAACAACAGTGGAAGTCAAACTTGGATACCTCTTTAGGAGAAGACTCCTGGGAGACAATTCACCTCAATATATCAATGTGTTCTATTAGTGTCCCCATCAAGGAAAACTTCTATAAGGTCTATACCCGCTGGTACCTTGTCCTGGAAATGTTTACAGCAAATGTTCCCTGATGCTTCTAACCTCTGCTGGAGACACTGTGATCAAGTAGAATCTTTCTTCCACATTTCGTGAACATACCCTAATATCACCCCCTTCTGGTCGATGATCCAATCCCTGATCATTTCCATATTCTCCCTTACTTCCCCCCTTACCCCAGCCTCGCTGCTTCTGTGTGCCCCAGCCTGTCAAAACTCTAAATATGAGAATAAACGAATTCTTCATATTTTGTGCGCAGCTAAATATCAGATCGCTAGATCTTGGAGGACACCGCAACACTTGACTCATCACAGTTACTTTACCACATTTGGTTTGTTGCCAAAATGGAGTACATAACAAGTCTTGAAAATAACATGGTAGACAAGTTTCACGTGGTATGGTCTCCTTGGTATAGAACTAAGGGTGTGGCCCTTCCTGGTCTTTCTTGACCACTCAGTCCCAGATTCTGTTACCATACCCCTCTGCTGCTCTGCTTCCAATCCCTTCCATCTTTACAGCTCCTCTTTATGGTTCCCCCAGCTTGCCTCTCTCTCTCTTGTCTACTAATCTGTATATTTTCTGTTATTCTTAATTATCTCTCATATCTCGCCCCCCCCACACTTTTTTTTTTGTCATGTCTTTTTATTTTTTTAGGTGATTACTAATGGAGATAAATTTCCCATTGTTTTACCTTGTTATCTTTATTTTCTATCTGCAAGTATAAAGGTTGAGAATGACTCTCCTATTTACCATTATGTCTTGTACAGCCCTCTGTTCTTTTGTCTAACTTTTGCTGTTCATTCAATAAAAGTATATGGTTAAAAAAAAAAAAGTCCCATAATTTTTGTCCATGCCCATTTTCATTTATTTTATTATTTTAAATATTTTGTTGAATGAAAAATCTGGTGCAAAGCCTGATTTCTGTTAAGTGTGGACTAAACATTGATGGATGCGAATTACTTGCTTGAATTACTTGAATTTGTTGCTTTCAAGTTATTTCAGAGAAAAATATGGGTTCTTCCTTTTTATATTGTTTTTTTCCATGAAAGGGTACCAAAACATGTGTCCACATCAATGTGCATTTGGCTGCCAGTAAAACACTTTCTGGCTGAATCACAACTGTAAAGTTGGAGAATAAATGGTCACGATTCTCATAGAGATGAGCGGGCTCGATTCCAAAACGAGGCAAAACATAAACCCGGCGTCGGAACTTGCAGGTTTTGGAGTCAATATAAGTGCTTGCAGCGGTGACTCTGTTCCATGGAGCACATCCACTAGACTGCCAGGGCATTATACAGATGGAGCCTCCGTTATCTTGGCTGTCTGAGGTGTTAGTCGCGATTGGGCATACGCAGCGTGCCTGGGCACAAGGAGGCGCGCCTAGTTGTAGGGAGGCACACAGAGCGTTTGGCATTACCTTTAAGTGGAATACCTGCGATCATCCACCAGATGTTGCTTTTTAAAATCACCATTGCGCATGCGTGTGATCTCCATTAAAATACAATACCGAAATACATAGTAAGAAGTACTTTACTGGTGCGTCTCATTAAGCTACAATATGCTACAGTATGTCATACAGTATATTACAGTGTATACAGACGTAAATACAGTAGTACAGTATATACAGACGCAAACAAACGTGATAAAGCCACAGTATGGTCTATTGACGTTAGGAATATGTGAGCATCCAAGTCCCGCAGACAAATCAACAAATAAAACCAGTAGTGTATACAGACGCAAACAAACGTGTTACAGGTACGGTGTGGTCTATTGATGTTAGGGATATGTTAGCGTCCAAATCCCGTAGCAATTATGGCATAATCAAAACCAATGGGCTTATGCATCTGTCATTCGGTGACGTGTCCGAGTGGTGAAGTGTGCTGCTTCCCATGCTTAGAGTCCCGGGTTCAATTCCCAAAGTGCGAATGCATGCTAATTTTTTCCTGACACTTTATAAAAAAAAAATATTTTTATCTATTGTACTGTACTATACTTTCACATTCAATAGAAGTGTGCACACAAGTTTTACATAAAGCAGGGCAAAGCTGCAGGAGCGTATATACTGTAAAGTACACAGCGGCTATGAGGATAAGGTTCTATGCACCGCACGGTACACATACAATTCTGTAGCAGGCCAGACTTGATTGAAATGGCTACCACCCATGACCCCTTGCCTCGTGGAAGTCCTCAGCTTGAGCCAGTGACTGCATAGGTTTTGCAAGTTACAGGGCAATGCTGAAGGAGTGTCACAATACCCTAGCTAAAATACACAGGGACGATACGGATAAGTGAGCTCTATGCACATTACGATACACCGGACTCGATCGCATAGCAAGTTGACAAAATGGCTGCCGCCCATTATCCCTTGCCCCATGGAAGCCCTCAGCTACGGAGCAAGCGACGGCACAGGGTTTGCAGGTTACAGGGCAAAGCTGAAGGAGCATCTGAATACCCTAGCTAAAATACACAGGGGCGATAGGGATAGGTGAGCTCTATGCACATTACGATACACCAGACTCTATTGCATAGCAAGTTGACAAAATGGCTGCCATCCGTTATCCCTTGCCACGTGGAAGCCCTCAGCTACAGAGCGAGCAACAGCACAGGTTTTGCAGGCTACTGGGCAAAGCTGAAGGAGCGTCTGAATACCCTAGCTAAAATACACAGGGTTGATAGGGATAGGTGAGCTCTATGCACATTACGATACTGTACCATACCGTCCAACATTTTACACATGAAAACCGGTACATATTAGGAAAGGGGGCGTGGCCACACACCCTTTCCTATACTTCCAATGTTAATTTGGAGAGTCAAAAATCGGTACAAAGCCCTTTTTGACAGGTACAGACCATAAAAAAAGGTACTGTACCTGCCAAAAAGGTACAGTTGGAGGGTACTGTATGCAATATACCGGACTCGATCGCATAGCAAGTTGACAGAATGGTTGCTGCCCGTTATCTATCCCTTGCCCAGTGGAAGCCCTCAGCCATGGAGCGAGCGACGGCATAGGTTTTACAGACTACAGGGCAATGCTGAAGGAGCGTCTTAATACCCTAGCTAAAATACACAGGGGCTATGAGGTCCTGTAGAGTGATCAATTAATAAATATAGTATATACAGATGCAAAACAAGGAGTTTAAGCTACAGTACAGTATGGTCCATTGAAGTCAGGGGTACAGTACGTGAGCAGCCAAGTTCTGTAGCCATTAGGGCATCATCTAAAACCAATGTCAAGTGATCACTGCTTACTGTACATTTAGACATGAGCTTGTGTATCTGTCATGAGGCGTTTTTTCCCCTGACACGTTATTTTTTTTTTCTATTGTAATATACTGTACTGTAACTGTACTTTTTACATTCAATAGAGATACTGTATGCACACAGGTTTTACATGAATCAGGGCAATGCTGCAGGAGTGTCTCATTACGCTATCTAAAATACACCACGACTATGGGTGGGGATACAGTAAGTGAATCCTGTCCACCATAAGCTGTCTGCTGTGTACAGCAGATTTTCTGTCTGGGATGCATTTGTGTGTTTGTAATAAAAAAAATCATTTACTGTACATTTAGTGTATACAGTACCTCTAATACACATTTCCTGTGGAAAAGACTGTACAGTCCTGTACATGGAGCATTTTCTTTACTGATCCATTTTTTTTTTTTTTAATTCAACCTGTACACTGAACCTTCGGTCCTCCAGCTGTTGTTGAACTAACTACACGTACAGTACTAGCAGGCCTTGCTAGTTTTTGCTATTTGGCCATGCTAAAACTGTTGCAGGGCATGCTGGGATGTTTAGTTCAACAACAGCTGGAGGACTGAGGGTTTCCCATCCCCGATGTACAGTATTAAACAGTGTTTCTTTGGAAACTGACTTACTGTACAGTATATTTATAGACCAGCCTACTGTACACCCAACAATTTTGTTTGCCATAATACAGTAGAATACTGTATGTATAAAGTACCATATTAAAGAAGCAACTTAAGAAAAATCACGAAGCATGGCTACTGTACTTTAAATCCTCTTATAGTCTGAGATTTCAAGCCGTGCCATATTGTACATGGCAGGATAAAGTAGATACTGTACACTACTGTATGTACAGTACAGTGTGGACAAATCTCTACTGTATGCATTAAATTCCAAATGCAATTTAGAGTAACCTTGTCCAAAGTCTTTTGTCTGTTTAACTAAAGACTAGATGGTCCAATTGGTTCTTACAGTATCTTCCATCAAAATCTGTTTCTTTGTACAGTACCTACTGTATTACTAATAAAACATTTGCACCTCACACTTCCGAGTATTAGCAGACATTGAGATACTGTACAGTACAGGAAGAAGCTTGCTGGTTCACAGGATGTGTTCTCTGCCACAGGAAGGGGGATAGGAGGGGGTTGCTTAGAGTCCATCTTATTCACGTCATGTCACAGTAGTGCAGTTTATTCATGTCACGTCACAGTACTGCCCTTGATTCACGTTGTGTCACACAGTAGAGCACCTTATTCACGTTACTGTACGTCGCAGTAGTATATTCACATTACGTCACAAAGTAGAGATCTGCCACAGTCATGGACCTTATAACACATTATGCAAGAGTAATGTACCTCATAACACATTAGGCCACAGTAATGTCCCTTAGAATAATTTCTGCCACAGTAACGTCCCTTAGAATAAATTCTGCCACAGTAATGCCCTAAGAATACTATCTGAAACACAAATCTCCCTTACAATACAATCTGCCACAGTAATGCCCTTAGAATACATTCTACTGTACTACAGTAATGCCCTTAGAATACAATCTACTATACTGAACCACAGTAATGCCCTTAGAATACAATCTACTATACTGTACCACAGTAATGCCCTTAGATTACAATCTACTATACTGTACCACAGTAATGCCCTTAGAATAATACAGTATCTTAAACACAAATGTCCCTTAGTACACAATCTGCAACATGAATGCCCCTTAGAACCTTACCATACAGCACCTGACTGTCATTTACAGTACATTAAGGCAAACAGTAATGCTGCTATGGTTGTAATACAGAAGATACTGTAGACATTAAAAAGATAGACAGTCATTTGGTCGACAGTAAAAGGTCGACAGTCAAAAGGGCGACACTCAATATTTGAAAACATTTTTTAACCCCAATTTGTGGAAAGGCGTCAAGGTCGACATGGAAAAAGGTCAACATGAGTATTTTATGTTTTTTGGGTGTCATTTTCTTTGTAAAGTGAACGGGATCCCCAATTAGTGCCCTATGTCCACTCGCCATGCTTCGGCCAAGGTGCCTCGCTGTGGTCGGCACAGGTTACTATTCACAATCGCAGTCCATGTAGATCGTAAAGAACTGTATAAACAAGTTTAAAAAAAAGAAAACAATTTCAAAAACTCATGTCAACCTTTTGCCATGTCGACCTAATGGCCATGTCAATCTATATCTGGTGTCGACCTACTGTAGTAACTGTCGACCAATTGGTGTCAACCTAAGGTGTGTCGACCTGGGCAGTGTCGTTTTTGACGTATAGAAAATGCTAAAAAAGTTGGAAAGATGTAAAAAAAAGACCTTTTGACCCTGATTAACTTTTGCACCTTGTTTAACCATTTCTTTACCACAGGTACTGTATAGACCAGATACCTGCTGCTACAGCAGACCCTGTTTTATAGAGTACCTGTAATTACAGTAACTTAAAGTACAGCAATCTACTGTACTGTACTTAGTCATGAATGGCCTGCATGCATCTTGGGGTCCTCCGGACAAGGTCACTCCATCGCCTTTGGAGTGACTGGACCGTCCGACTCTGGTTATATTTCTGGAGGATCTCTCTGCGTGCCCTCCGGTAAGCTCTAACTTTCTCCTCGTTGCTGGCGAGAGCTTGGTCCCACCAGCAAACGAGGAGTCGGAGCTCCCCCATTGAATAGGGACGATCCCTGGTAGCCATAATAGCATAGAAAGAGGTGCTGCGTCCCAGATGGCGTGCATTCCAGACAGCGTGCATCCCAGGCGTCCTAGGTTGTTCACCTTGCGCACAGGACGTCCGTTCCCCTTCCCTTGGTTTCGATTATGCTTTGCCTTTCAACATGGTATTTAGCCACCACCTCCCCCTACCCCCATCCCACTTCCTCCCTGGGAGCCTGCACAATTTCATACAGTAGACAGGGAGGGAGGTCAGGTTACAATAAATGTACAACACAATACTACAGTATACTGTATATGAAAATCACATAGAGAACTGCAGTCGCTTTGATAGGTGTGTAAATGGTACAGTAGCAGTGATCCCTTCTCATAAAGTACAACACAGATTCTCTATCACCGATGATCTGTATTGCTCGAACAGTTATTTGCGTCAGAATACACTAATTTATATTTATTGGTATATCTACGGGTCCTCATTGCCGCTGTGTATTTCAGACAGCGAAATCAGACGCTCCTGCAGATTTACCCTGATTTATGTGAAACCTGTGTGCACACTTCTATTGAATGTATTACAATGGATTACAAAGAAAAAAAAATTAATAAAGTGAGTGTCAGAAAAAAAAAAATACATTCGCACTTTGGGAATTGAACCCTGGACTCTAAGCATTGGGAGGCAGAAGCATTCACCGCTTGCTCACGCCGCTTCATGGAAGATACACAAGCTCATGTGTAAAAGTAATGCAAGCAGCGATTCCTTCCCATTGGTGTTAGTTTATGCCGTTAGAGGACTTGGACGCTCATATTGCAGAACATGGTATTTAGCCACCACCTCCCCCTACCCCCAATCCCACTTCCCCCCTGGGAGCCTACACAGTTCATACAGTAGACAGGGAGGGAGGTCAGGTTACAATAAATGTACAACACAATACTACAGTATACTGTATATGAAAATCAGATAGAGAACTGCGGTCGCTTTGATAGGTGTGTAAATGGTACAGTAGCAGTAATCCCTTCTCATAAAGTACAACACAGATTCTCTATTGCCGATGATCTACAGTACTGTGTTGCTCGAACAGTTAATTTGTCAGGATACACTAATTTACACTGCTCAAAAAAATAAAGGGAACACTAAAATAACACATCCTAGATCTGAATGAATGAAATATTCTTATTAAATACTTTATTCTTTACATAGTTGAATGTGCTGACAACAAAATCACAAAAATTATCAATGGAAATCAAATTTATTAACCCATGGAGGTCTGGATTTGGAGTCACCCTCAAAATTAAAGTGGAAAAACACACTACAGGCTGATCCAACTTTGATGTAATGTCCTTAAAACAAGTCAAAATGAGGCTCAGTAGTGTGTGTGGCCTCCACGTGCCTGTATGACCTCCCTACAATGCCTGGGCATGCTCCTGATGAGGTGGCGGATGGTCTCCTGAGGGATCTCCTCCCAGACTTGGACTAAAGCATCCGCCAACTCCTGGACAGTCTGTGGTGCAACGTGGCGTTGGTGGATGGAGCGAGACATGATGTGCTCAATTGGATTCAGGTCTGGGGAACGGGCGGGCCAGTTCATAGCATCAATGCCTTCGTCTTGCAGGAACTGCTGACACACTCCAGCCACATGAGGTCTAGCATTGTCTTGCATTAGGAGGAACCCAGGGCTAACCGCACCAGCATATGGTCTCACAAGGGGTCTGAGGATCTCATCTTGGTACCTAATGGCAGTCAGGCTACCTCTGGCGAGCACATGGAGGGCTGTGCGGCCCCCCAAAGAAATACCACCCCACACCATTACTGACCCACTGCCAAACCGGTCATGCTGGAGGATGTTGCAGGCAGCAGAACGTTCTCCTTGGCGTCTCCAGACTCTGTCACGTCTGTCACATGTGCTCAGTGAGAACCTGCTTTCATCTGTGAAGAGCACAGGGCGCCAGTGGTGAATTTGCCAATCTTGGTGTTCTCTGGCAAATGCCAAACGTCCTGCACGGTGTTGGGCTGTAAGCACAACCCCCACCTGTGGACGTCGGGCCCTCATACCACCCTCATGGAGTCTGTTTCTGATCGTTTGAGTAGACACATGCACATTTGTGGCTTGCTGGAGGTCATTTTGCAGGGCTCTGGCAGTGCTCCTCCTGTTCCTCCTTGCACAAAGGCGGAGGTAGCGGTCCTGCTGCTGGGTTGTGTCGGTTGTAGGGAGGTCATACAGGCACGTGGAGGCCACACACACTACTGAGTCTCATTTTGACTTGTTTTAAGGACATTACATCAAAGTTGGATCAGCCTGTAGTGTGTTTTTCCACTTTAATTTTGAGGGTGACTCCAAATCCAGACCTCCATGGGTTAATAAATTTGATTTCCATTGATAATTTTTGTGTGATTTTGTTGTCAGCACATTCAACTATGTAAAGAACAAAGTATTTAATAAGAATATTTCATTCATTCAGATCTAGGATGTGTTATTTTAGTGTTCCCTTTATTTTTTTGAGCAGTGTATATTTATTGGTATGTCTACGGGTCCTCATTACCGCTGTGTATTTTAGATAGCGGAATCAGATGCTCCTGCAGATTTACCCTGATTTACGTAAAACCTGTGTGCACACTTCTATTGAATGTGAAGATATATTACAATAGATAAAAATAAATAAAGTGAGTGTCAGAAAAAATGAAAATACATTCGCACATTGGGAATCGAACCCTGGACTCTAAGCGTGGTAGGCGGAAGCCTTCACCGCTTGCCCACATTGCTTCATGGAAGATACACAAGCTCATGTGTAAAAGTACTGCAAGCAGCGATTCCTTCCCATTGGTGTCTGTTTATGCCGTTAGGGGACTTGGACGCTCATAATGTACAAAACATACAGTGTACTGTACATACTTTAAAGTTAATGAACTACATTATTGCTTTCACACAGTTGCGTCTGCATACACTATTTTCGTTTTTACTCTATTGCTTTGTCTAAGCGACTTGGACGCTCACATGCAGTAACACGGCAATTGACAAGTGTTTTAACATGTTCGTTTGCGTCTGTATAAACTGTCTTTTTTTTTTTTTGCTCTCTCCATCTGACCATTGGTCACCATCTGTGTGTACAGTATGCAGTACAGGACTGTATGTTAACATTACAGTCGTCACTGACCATTTGCCAGAGCTTGTAGATCAATCCGCCTCTATTCGATCTAAAGTACTGGATTAGTGGAGCATTAGCCACCCAGTGGTGGAGATGTGTATTGCATGCTGAGTATGTAGTCGTGCCTCAACGCGCCTATCCGTGATTAAACTCAGCAACCTAAGCTATCGCCTAGGCGCAACTAATACTCCGTTTAGGCAGAGAAACAGCCAAGATAACGGAAGCACCATCTGTATTAACCATTTATTGGTGCACTACACAGCCCAGAGTTCCTCCTATATAATAAAGGGTAATTTTTCTTTTTAATACTGTTGACCATTACATTAACCCTTTATTGGTGCACAGACACACTAATGCTGTAACTGTCCGCAGTGCAGCCTAGAACTCCTAATATAGGGGCAGGATTAATTAAACCTTAGTGCACATTGGTGTTCTTCTTTTGTCACTGCCCGTAGCGCTGCCCATAGCTCCTAATACAGGGGCAGCACTAACCCTTGGTGCACACAGCCGTGTGTAAAAAACCATAATAATAATTAAAAAAAACAACCCCAGACAACATTCTTTGTGCAAAAGATAAAATGATTTCACTTCATGTAATGGAAGCAATGTCCATATTGGTGCTTTCAATAATAGGATCCAAACTTTAGGAGAAGTTCAAGCAAGGCAATAAGAACCACAGGAGAACCATTAGAGATGCTTGCCCAAAGTGTCAGTGTGTAGAAATATTTAGTTTTGTGTGGCAGGGTCCATTTTTTCTGTCCTGCCCATTATATATCATAGACTCAGAGCACAACAATTGTGTGTTACTTCAATTAAGAGTACAGGAAAAATGTTTCTTATAACCTTCATATATCATGTTTCAGATCTGTTCCAGGTTCTATACGCCTGGATAGAACACTCACAACTCACAATATATGCATCTACTTTAAATATTTTCTACATATTTTAGTAATGGCAAAGTAATAAATCCACCAATAATATATTAGTATAGAAACTCACCTGCAGAAAATGGTAAAAAGGCCTCATTTGCTTTAAAGCTTCCATCTTTAGTAAGGAAATGGTTGGGGTTGAATTTGTGAGGAGTTTCCCAGTATTGTGAATCGTGTAAGACAGAGTCCAGATTGGGCAGAATCATTGTGTTCTAAATAGGTGAGAAGACACATTCTAAGCTCTCGGTTACTAAGAAAGAAGTAACAATCTTACTCATAGAGATGAATAAAGTTGCATACAAATTGAAGTTTGTAGCAGGAAACACCTTTTTGTAGAGATGTGAAGTTTCGCCTTTGATTTGCCTTTCTGCAGATTCTAGCTGTCATTTATCTGGCACAGTCTGCAAAATGACAGAAGTTGACTGGTTGCTATGGGCAACGTCTTCCCTTTATATCTGTAGAAGGTTTGATACATCTTCCCCTAATAAGGTCATTTTGGGGAATGTTTTGAATGTCTATTTAGAGACTGCACTAGTATGTATAAGCTGTAGCTTCCAGCTGACAGTACACATTTCATGGATGTCTTATGTCTGGACTGCCCATTTGGCACTTCTGGCATATGCCTGAAGGGCCTATGGACTTGTGAGCTGGTCCTGTCCCGCAGAGAGCCGGAAAAGCAACTTCCGGCTCTCTGGTTTGGCCGCCCCCTCGCCCAAAGTTTGTGTCTCCAAGAACATAGTGGCGTGCCGCGAGTCCACGTCTCCCTGACTCGCAGCACGCCCCTGTGCACCATGCGCCCCCTCTGCTGTGCACACAAACCCCTGCCAAGCATGTTCATGAATGCCAGGGCTTAATTATGGCCCCAGTCCGTCCCTGGCTATGGCATACACAATTACGACTTCTAAGTTACTTTATAATTAAATTCTGGTTACTGACACGTAAGCTACCAAAATGTGTGGGTCAGTGGAGTAGAATTGAAGCCCACACTTACATTTCTCCACCATTCTGCTGCCTGATAATGTTTTCAGAGGTGAACATCCATTGCTGCATAGTGGGTCTCACATAGCAGTCATACATCTGATCTAGCTACTGTATATTGAAACAAACAGATATGGGTTCTCTTCTCCAGAAAAATTTAAGCTACTGCTGCTACTTGGAGATTATGGGGGTCATTCAGACCCTGCCGCTAATGTGGCTCGCAGCGAAGTTTGCCGTCTTTGCGACTGCAATGTGATTGACAGTGGCGGGTGTTGTGGGGGAAGAGTACAGCATTACGGGGGTGGCTACGTTTTCTGATAAAAAAAATGGCCGCTGACCACCTGACTACGCAGCCAGGCTGTGCTGCCAGGGGTCAACCGTAGTTCTGATGCGTCCGCAAGTAGATCGGGAGGCGGCCTCACACATGCTGGGTGGCCTTGCCTTCAAAGGCTGTTTACTTCAATAGTCTTTACCCGTGCCACTCAGTAATTAGCCTACAATTCGTAAACCCCGCTGCTAATTTAATAGGCATGTAAGAGTTATTTACTAACTTTGGTCCGTGGTACAAATATGCACTAGATCATAGCAGCCAATCAGCAATTGTCTTTTATGTTATGTTTAGTGCAGTGTACAAAATTAAATCAAATATGTGATTGTTTACTATGGTGCATACCTGTAATTTCTCCTGATTCACTATAATCTTTTAATAAATAGCTATTAAGTACAAAGTTTCAGGAATAAGCCAATCATTTTAATAATATTAACATGAAAACCCCCTTGAAAGTCCCTGTGATGTTATACCTCAGACTGTACTGTATCTGACCATTCATGACTTTGGGTGATGTTCAATTAACGGCAGTTAATTACCACTGCCAATTATTGAGACACTTATTAACCGTGATCACAGGCACTTATCGAGGGTTTGGTTCATAGGTCACTGGCTTATCGTGGGACCTATGTATTTTCGCATGAAAAGGTAGGGGGGTTCTGGGTTCGTGCAGAATAACTGGATAGAGGCCATTAAAAAAAAACGGGCTTTTTGCGGCCGCAGCACTATCACACGTAATTGAATACCCCCCATAGAGAGACAGGTCTTGTCTGTTGTCATTATTTGCATTCTGTACAACACAACATTTAAGGCATTCTCACCTGCTTTATAGAATATCCATCAAGAACAACGTCCTTTGTATTGCGTCTTAATATTCCCACACCTGCAATATTCACAAAACGTTGAATCTCATGAACTACTGCATTGGTGTAAGGAAGCCTCTTTCTGTCTTCGTAGGTTACATCTGATGACTCCTCAAGTACCGCATCTATCTCTTTGTGTATCTTTTCTGTGAAGATAAACTCCAACCATTTACTGACAAAATTAGTTTCTCAAATTTCTGTTTCCGGAACAATTTTGCATATTCATGCTTTGTTTTATTTACTTATTTACAATATCATTGTTTTTTTAATGCAGCAAATAAACCACAATGTCACTAAACAGTAGATATACGTACCTTGTATATCAGGATGAGCCAACATGAACAAGAGCGCCCACTGCAAGGTTGTCGCTGTAGTTTCTGTTCCAGCAGTGAAAAGATCAATCACCACTTGAATCAGATTTTCCATGTGAAAAGTGGAGTCAGGCTCATCCTTTGTCTGTACATATAGTAAAAGCGACATAAATATATCTAAAATATACTGTATATTTATATTCAGGCTTAAAGTTGGGGTATGGAAATTTGAATAGAACAGCGAGGGGTTGGGGGACGCCTCAAGCCCCCACTAGCTTTTGGGATTTTGATAATGAGATTAATTTTAGATTATTTTAGTACTATGTAGTATGATATAAAACATATCCCTGCTTCCTTTGTCTGCCCCCTGCTCTTGCCATTCCCTACTTTGCTCTCATTTTCTGCACCTATCACTTCCTCCTTACCTCTCTCATCCCCTGCACCTCTCACTCCCTGCTTCCCTCTCTTATCCCCTGTACCTATCACTTTCTGCTCCCCTCTCTCATCTCCTGCACCTATCACTCCCTGCTTTAGTCTCTCATTCCCTGCTTTCCTCTTTCACCCCTGCACCGCTCACTCCCTACTTCACTCTCTCTTCCCCTGCACCTCTCACTTCCTGCTTCCCTCTCTCATCCCCTGCACCTATCACTCTCTGCTTCCCTCTCTCACCCCTGCTTTCCTCTCTCATCCCCTGTACCTCTCTCCCTGCTTCCCTCTCTTTCCCTGCACCTCTCACTCCCTGCTTCCCTTTCTCTTTCCCTGCACCTATCAATCCCTGCTTCCCTCTCTCATCCCCTGTACTTCTCACTCCCTGCTTTCCTCTCTCATCCCCTGTACCGATCACTCCCTGCTTCAATCTCTCACTCCCTGCTTCCTTCTCTCATCCCCTGCACCTCTCACTCCCTGCTTCCCTCTCTCCTCCCCTGCACCTCTCACTTCCTGCTTCCCTCTCTCATCCCCTGCACCTAACACTCCCTGCTTCCCTCTCTCATCTTCTGTACCTCACTCTCTTCCCCTGTACCTCTCACTCCCTGCTTCCCTCTCTCATCCCTTGCACCTATCACTCCCTGCTTCCCTCTCTCACCCCTGCTTCCCTCTCACTCCCTGCTTCCCTCTCATCCCCTGTACAGCTCTCTCCCTGCTTCCCTCTCATCTCCTGCACCTATCACTCCCTGCTTTACTCTCTCACCCCCTGCTTCCCTCTCATCCCCTGTACCACTCTCTCCCTGCTTCCCTCTCTCACCCCTGCACCTCTCACTCCCTGCTTCCCTCTCTCCTCCCCTGCACCTCTCACTTCCGGCTTCCCTCTCTCATCCCCTGCACCTATCACTCCCTGCTTCCCTCTCTCATCCCCTGTACCGCTATCTCCCTGCTTCCCTCTCTCAACCCTGCACATCTCACTCCCTGCTTTCCTCTCTCACCCCTGCAACTCTCACTCCCTGCTTCCCTCTCTCCTCCCCTGCACCTCTCACTTCCTGCTTCCCTCTCTCATCCCCTGCACCTAACACTCCCTGCTTCCCTCTCTCATCCTCTGTACCTCACTCTCTTCCCCTGTACCTCTCACTCCCTGCTTCCCTCTCTCATCCCTTGCACCTATCACTCCCTGCCTCACTCTGTCATGCCCTGCTTCCCTCTCTCAATACCTGCTTCCCTCTCTCATCCCCTGCACATACAGTATTACTCCCTGTTTCCCTCATTCATCCCCCGCACCTACAGCATTACTCCCTGATTCCCTCATTCATCCACTGCACCTATCACTTCCTGCTTCCCTCTCTCATCCCCTGTCTGCACCCATTACTCCTTGCTTCCCTCTCTCATACCCTGCACCTATCAATCCCTGCTTCCCTCTCTTACCCCCCGCACCTCTCACTCCCTGCTTTACTCTCATCCCCTGCACATCTCACTCCCTGCTTTACTCTCTAATCCCCTGCACATCTCACTCCCTGCTTCACTTTCTCATACCCTAATCACACTTCCTGCTCACACCTCATGTCTGAACTTGGGGCTGCTGCTGCCTCATCTAGAGTCTTGTGTCTCTCCAGCCACCCAGTGTCTCTCCAACTCCCCAGTGTCTTTTCAACACCCTTATCTCTCCAGCAGAGCTGTAACTCGGTGCCCCGGTAAGAAATAGTATTAGCACCCCCCGCATATTTTTTTTCTTCAAATAGGGACCTAAGGCAAGCCCTGGCACCCAGTGAAATCACTTGCTACTGCATGATGCACCTTGCCACATGATTATATATATATATATAATATACACAATTGTGTCCTCCCTTATCCATCCCATGAATGGGTTGCACGTGCAGCTGCATCACAATTGTGACTAGCGGCAAATATGAGCAAGGACTGATCAGTATACATTTATAGAAAACCTATACTTACAAAACACTTCATGCACTTCATTTGAGAGTTCTTTGTCATTTAGTTACATTATCCTTTATTTTTTTTTTAATCATATACATTTTTATTTAGAAGGACAAGCATACATTACAGCTTGATGCAGTATAATAGAAATATAAACAATAAACATATAGCTGAAAGGCCAACAGAAAAACAAATGCATAAATAGTCTCCTGGAGGACAATAAAAGGAGAAGAGTATATGGTAGTATGTCATCTCACCAAGAGACTTGGAGTATAACAATAAAAGTATCTTTGGTAAACAATAAAATAGAATATCAAAAAGGGCGTGGGCCCATTGAGGTCCGTGTTGTAATGGAGACGGAAAGTATTTAGCAAGACGGACAAGCATAGTAGGTGAGGAGGGAGAGAAAAAGAAGAAAGATCAGGAGATGAAGAAAAAGGAGGAAAAGAAGGGGAGAAGGGTCCACCTGTGAGTCAGGGACCTGAAAAGTAGAAAGGTGAAGGGGGAAGATGGAAAAAAAAAAAAAAGGGGGGGGGGGGGGATAAGGGGGAGTAATAGTAATTGTTGGACGGGACCCATATTTAGTTCAAACCTGGAAGGGGGTGATTGTGGTGCCTGTACCAAGGTAGCCAAATAGAGTGGAATTTTTGTACAGTGTTGTTTTGAAGACTGGTGATGTATTCCATATTTGCGATAAACCAAATCCTATTTATTAGTGCTTGACGGTTAGGTGATTTGGGGTTTTTCCAATTACGTGCTATTTGGTATTTGGCTGCGCAATAGATATGAAGAATCAGTTTTTTTGAGTCTCTAGGGATGCAATCGGGTGGGGCGCAAAGGAGAAGGTTAGTAGGTGAGAGAGGCACTGTCAAATCGATTAATTGAGCGGACAGCATGCGGAACCATCGCCCAGTATTGAGCAATTATTGGGCAGGACCACCAGATATGATAGAATGTGCCTACCTGACCGCAGTTCCTCCAGCAGAGGTTGGAGGGAGGTGTCAGGATAGATTCTGTGCAACCGGTCCGGCACTAAATACCATCTCGTGTATATTGTCACACACCCCTGCGTGTCTGCTGGTCGGTGTTGTGGCCTCTGCCTTCGGTGGGCCACGGGCTCCGGCGTCTGGCTGGCGCGGCTCCCGGCGGTTCTCCGGGGCATGGGCGCCGCCATGACACCCGGCATCACGTGGACGGGGGGCAGGTGACGTCATCAGACTGCTCCGCCAATCCAGCGGTGGCGGGGAATTCAAAGTCGGACGCCGGACAGAGCCTCAGTGCCTGAGTATCGTCTTTCCCTGACGTAGATGCCACCGCTCTTGTTCCCGGCAAGGATCTCTGCAGTTGTAATCCAGTGTCTCCGGCATTCCCAGCTGCCAGTTCGCTGCACCGGTTCCAGTGTATTCAGCGGCCAGTATATCTCTCTGCGGTCCAGTCACCAGTGCTCCTAGGAATCAGCGTGGCTGCGGGCCTAAATCACCGTTCTCAAGTTCTGCGAATCAACAGCGTCTAAAACCCCTGCACTTCAGTTCTTCACATTATCAGCGTCTCTGTCACCGCTCACAAGTTCTTTATCCATCTGTGCCTTTAATCATCATTTATAAGTTCCTCAAGTTATCAGTGACTTTTAAACACCACCCACAGTTTCTTCAGTTACCAGCATCTCTAATACTGCTCACAAAACCCTTCAGTGGGTCTGGACATTTCCCTCATTTATCCCTTTTTGACATTTGACTTTAAGTTGTTTTTCCCTGCAATAAAGCTCTTCAATACTTCATCAAACTCCACTGTCAGCGTCCTGTATGAGGAAATCCTATATTAGGCCTCCCCTTTTCCGGCTCAGTTGTGGTTCCTCTTCCCAACCATTGGAAGAATCCCCGAGTTCACAACACCCTCAGTCTAGGCCAGTGACATATATTATGTATGAGTTTTCGCGGATAGCTACACTGATGGAACATTGCGAGATTGCAGTGCGAATTGTATCCCACTCCTCATCCTCAACGTGTTGCCCTAGGTCTGATTCCCATGCCATCTCGTGTGGTTCAAGTGGGGGAGGTTCAGTGTTCAGGATGGATTTATATAAAAGAGAGAGAGTGCCTCTATCGGTGGGACTGTAAATGCAGAGTCTCTCAAAAGGGGAGGGAACCGGTAGTGGGTATGATAAGTTTAGAGAGGAGATGAAGTGGCGGATTTGTAGATATTGATAAAACAGAGAGTTGGGTAAATCATATGTGTTTTGCAAATCGGAAAACGATTTGATGGCATGTGTCCCTGTGAAGTGGCGGATTCTAGTGACACCTGCTAAAATCCAGGTGCGGGCCATTCCTGGAGAAAGCCCCGGGGGGAATGCTGGGTTGTTCCAAATGGGGGTCAAAGGAGAGGGGTAAGTAGATAATTTCAATTTTTTGTTCAGATTCTGCCAATTTCTAAGCGTCAGTTCTATTGTGGGTGAAAGGTGATGTGATTGAGGGTAGTGTTTTCGAGAAAGCCAAGGTAGGTTTGAAATCGACGGAATGCCTAACAAATCACTTTCTAAGTCAACCCACCTTTTAGTGTGCCTCGGGGCGTGCCAGGCGACCAACTGACTTAACCTAGTCGCATCAAGATAGTGCTGGAGGATGGGGAGGCCCAAGCCGCCATTCTGAGAATGCTTGGATAAGATATCCTGTCAGATTCTAGGCTTTTTGTGGTTCCAAATTAATTTACATAAAGTAGATTAAAGGGTACTTATAGTTTGCGGGGGGATCGGGTTTGGGAGCGTCTGAAACAAGTATACGAGTTTGGGGAGAGCATTCAGTTTTATTGCATTGATTCGCCCTATACATGAGAGAAAGTAAGATTCCCACTGATGGACATCTTTGAGGATAGAGGTGATGAGCGGAGGATAGTTAGCTCGGTAGAGAGAACTGTAGGATTTAGTAATGAAAACCCCTAAATATCTGAGCGAGTGTCTGCGCCAGGAAAAGTCAAAATTTGTTTGCAGTTGAGACTTAGCGAGTTTGGGGATGTGTAAGGAGAGGGCCTCGGATTTTGTCGGATTAATTTATATCCCGAAAGGTTGCCAAATATGGATCATTCTCGGAAGAGATTCGGAAGGGAAATAGTTGGGTTTGTCAGCGTAAGGAGAATGTCGTCAGCGAATAAGGAAATGGTGTATTGGGCATGGTTGACAGAGACCCCGGAGATGTCAGGGTTGGCCCGGATGTGATTTGCGAGGGGTTCGATTACAAGTGCGAAGATGAGAGGAGATAGCGGACACCCTTGTCGGCTTCCGTTCGAGATTTTGAAGGGATCTGACAATAAGCCGTTAGAATGTACCAATGCCGAAGGGTTCTGGTATAAGGCCTGTATGGCCTGAAGAAATTTACCTTGAAAGCCAAAACGCTGCAGAGTTTGCAGCATGAAAGGCCAGGAGACCCTGTCGAAGGCCTTCTCCGCGTCCAGAGCAAGCGCCAGAGATGGGATTTTGTGAAGATTAATGTGATGAATGACATCGGCAACACGTCTAGTATTGTCAAGCGCCTGTCTGGACGGGACAAAGCCCACCTGGTCAGGGTGTATTAGCGAGGGAAGAATAGGATTGGAATTCAGAAGTGTTATGGGACGGTAGTTAGAGAGTAGTTGGGGGTCTTTATCGGGTTTTGGGAGCACAGTAATAATAGCTTTGGTGGTGTGGGGGTGGAAGGGAGAACCTTCTAGTATAAGATTAAATACCGTTGTGAGGTGGGGAAGCAGTGCGGGTTGAAAAGTTTTATAATAAGACATCGGGAAACCATCTGGGCCTGGTGCTTTAGACGGCTTCTGACATTTGATGGCGAGATCGATTTCTTCAGTGGTGATAGGTCTATCGAGGTTCGAGGAGGTATTTGAGTCGAAACGAGGTAGATCAGAGGATGTTAAGTAGTCAGAGGTCGTTGGGTGGGTCGGGTTCAAAGGAGAAGGGGTTTCGGGCAGATTGTAGAGCCGCTCGTAGTAAGTCTTGAAAAGAGAGTTAATAGCGGCAGGGCTATATTGGAGGGAGCCGGTATCATCTTTTATAGCCGGTATAGCAGTGTGCGCTTTCCGAGCCTTCAGTCTATTGGCCAATAGTGTTTCGGCTTTGTTACTCTTTTCGTAAAATTTTTGTTTTAGCCAACGGAGAGAATGCTCAGTTCTTTCAGCGAATAAAGCGTTCAAGGCCACCCTAGCGGTCGTAAGTTGTGTATAGAGAGGGCGCGAGGGTTGTTGTTTATGTTGGGCTTCTAGGCTGTGGACTTCATCCGTAAGGGACGATCATTTTTGCTTGTGTTCCCTATTTCTATGTGATGCGTAGCTAATGATGTGACCTCTAATAACAGCTTTGTGAGCTTCCCAGATTAATGGAGTACAAGAGGAGTCGTGATATTTAAAGAGAAATAGTCAGCAATAGCTAGATAACATTTTTCTTTAACTTAGGGATCTTCAAGAGTGTTTTGTTTAATCGCCAGTTGGGTCGGGTTGTCGAGGAAGTATAAAGTGGCGGTGATGATGCAGTGGTCCTACCAAGAGTTAGTAATAATAGACGAATCTGAAATGTGTTTGGAGACCAGGGTGCCGCAGAAAAAAAGGTCAATTCGAGAGTACGACTGGTGTGGGATTGAGAAAAAGGTATAATCCCTAGCAGTGGGGTTGGGGGCCCGCCATGCATCGAAAAGGCCTGATTCACGGATATGTTTGTTTAAAGATTGGGAGGAGGAATCACGTGGGCAGGACGGGCAAGGAGATTTATCTAGGCCGGAATCTGGAATGGTGTTAAAGTCTCCCCCTAGTATTAAATATCCTTTTCTGACTTTAGTCAGTAAAAAAAAAAAACAGAGTTAAAGAAGGAGGGTTGTCTGGAATTGGGGGCGTAAACAGTGGCGATCGTGCATTCTAGATGTCCTAGTGTGCCCGTCAGGATGACATAGCGTCCGTCAATATCTGTATGGGTCGAGTGTAGGGTGAATGAGATTTTGGAATTTATCAAAATGGCTACCCCATTATGTTTCGATTGGCTTGAGGAATAGAAAGCTGTTGGGTAGTGTTTGGTGGTCAGGGTTGGATGCGACCGGGATTTAAAGTGAGTCTCCTGAATAAATACTATTCCCGCTTTAAGAGTTTGGAGAGAACGGAACAGGGACGAACGTTTCTGAGGGGTATTGAGACCCTTGACGTTCAGAGACGCCAAAATAAGATGCATCGTGGGTATTGCTTAAAGAGAGGGGGTGGGGGGAGAGGGAGAAAGAAAAGAGAGAAAAGAAAAAAAAAGGGGGGGGGGGAAATGAGGAAAGGACCCTGACTCGACAATGGGGAGAGGAAGAGAGAAAAAAAAGAAAAGAGGGAAACAGGTAATGAGAGAAAGTGTCAGGGAGGGGAGGAGTCAGTGCAGGAGTTCCTCACAACCAGCGAAGAGGAACAAGCACAGAGATTAGGATCGATTGATCCGAGGTGGAGGAGTGTCGGGTGTCGACCGTACTCCCTCCACGAAAAGAAAAAGGTGGAGGGGCGGGCCTGTAGACTAAAGCTCAATAATGCGAACTTGTGAAGTTGGTGAAGGTAATGAGGGAACACGTCCCTCCAGTGGTGTATCATGCAATATTATTGGTAGTGGCCAAGGGGTGGAAGAACCAGTGTGGAAAAGACAGGTAGTGGAAGCAAGAATAAGATTACAGTAGTATCAAGAGTAGCTAGACAGATGTCGAACTATTAGGCGGAGCCTAGCATTGGTAGCAGTAATAGTAATACTGCAGTAAAATTAACAGCAAAGTTACCATAAAACTCAACAACACATCCTGAGATATGTATATAAATGTGATGTATGCAAGAACAGTGACTACGCAACATTAAGGACCGTGTGAGTTGATTGGTCAAGGCATCTACGGCAATACATCTAGGATCAGAACAGGGTGAGAAATGGTATACAATTTGATGCAGAGATATGGATGAACTAAGGGGATAATTCCAAGTTGATCGCAGCAGGAATTTTTTTAGCAGTTGGGCAAAACCATGTGCACTGCAGGGGGGGCAGATATAACATTTGCAGAGAGAGAGAGATTTGGGTGGGTTATTTTGTTTCTGTGCAGAGTAAATACTGGCTGCTTTATTTTTACACTGCAATTTAAATTTCAGTTTGAACACACCCCACCCAAATCTAACTCTCTCTGCACATGTTATATCTGCCCCCCCCTGCAGTGCACATGGTTTTGCCCAACTGCTAACAAATTTTCTGCTGCGATCAACTCAGAATTAGGCCCTAAGTGCAGTAACACGTCAAAGTTATGCCGTTAAAACAAATACAGCCAAGAGAATATAATGTGTAAAAAAAAAAAAAGAGCAGGCTGATAGAAAAAGGGCAGGCAATATACGGTAGGCATTCAGCAATAACCTGAGTGATAAACTGGAACAGAGTAAACAGTCAGCGCAGTAACTAGAACAAGGTAACAAGTAGAGTGTTCACATAACCTCAAATGCAAGAACATTCAGGCCGGTCGAGATTCGGGATTCGGCCCAAGTGCGACAAAAAGTCCCCACCTTCTCTTAAGTCCTTGATAACGATCATTTTGCCATTGTACTCGACCAGAAGCTTGAAGGGAAATCCCCAGCGATATCGTATCCCGCGCGTGCGGAGTGCGGAAGTTAAATCCCTAAGTTCTCGTCTTTTGAGTTTTGTAGAGGGAGCCAGATCCTGAAAAAACTGCAACTTGGAATTTTCAAACAATATCAGTAGGAGAACCAGTTCTTTATCCTTGAAGCTAAGGAAGCGCATGATAACATCCCTAGGGGGATCGCCGTCACGTGGTCTGGGTCGGAGGGCCCTATGGACCCTTTCCAGGGGCATTTCTCGAGGACCGAGGCTCGGCACAAGGGTAGAGAACAGTTTGTGTAAGTAGGTCTCGAGGGCCGCTGGAGGAATAGACTCTGGGATATTGCGAATTCGGAGATTATTTCTCCTTTCACGATTTTCCAAATCCTCGTTTTTGGCGCGTAGCTCCGATATGTCCTGGATAAGATGATCGATATCCCTGACAATCTCTATGTGATCCTTTTGAAGAGTGTCTTGTCTGGATTCCAATTTAGAGGTTCTAGAGGACAAAGATGAGATGTCTGATCTGATTGAGGTAACCGCTCTGTCCAATTTGGATTCCAGCGACTCTTTAAAGTCCATTATGAGCGATTTCAAGGCCAGAATATCTTCTTTGGTCGATAGAGCAGGTGAGGAAGATGGGTCGTCTCTATCTGACGAGGATAGGCTAGGGGAAGGGGGGCCTGAGAGCGAGGAGGATTTATCACTTTTGTCGTTTTTAGTGAAATGTTGGGAGATGTCCGTTCCTGTGCGTTTTCTGGCATTTGTGGCGGATTTAGACATGGTTGTACCCCGGCAGTTGGGTCAGAGTAGAGAGGGTTAAGCAAAACACTGGTGTAGTTGGCGAGAGGGAAGTAGCGAGATGGCCGGAGAGAGGACCACTGGAGGGCAGAGTTGAGGCGTAATCAGTGGAGCATGAGGGCCTGTCAGGAGTAATGCAGGAAAAGTATGCCTGAGCACAGAAGGGGCTGCTTTATGTAGCAATTGCTGCCATAGCAGTATAGTAGGTTAAATTAAATGAGGCTCCAAAGCAGCACCTGAGAAGCAGGAGGGAAGTGATTGCCACAGGGCTCTACTTGTGATGTATTCACAATCCGTGTTTGGCAGTGGAGGAAAGGGATAAGAGACAAGCAGAGGTTCCACAGAAGTGCCGGCAGAGTCTGAGTTATTATATCCAATAGAGATAACCCAGTGGGTTATGTGATTAGTGAAGGAAGAGGCCCAGGGTCTATGGCAGGGACCACTCAGTAGCTGTACCTCACCTTTAGATGCCGCTAGCAACGGCGGGGATCACCAGCGGTGCTGCGCACGGGACCTCTTACTTCCAGGCAGCTTGTAAAAGGCTATGTTCAGCGGGAGCCCTTGCGGATGACGGCCTGGCCAGTTGCGGTGCAGTGTTCAGGGAGCTGCACATGGCAGCAGGGGTTTTCAGGGGCGTCGGACACGGCACCCCGCACTCACAGCCGACAGCCTCGGGCCTCTGCCAGCCACTATCTATCCTGGTGCTGGCAATCACAGGCAGCAGCTGCAGTCATGGCAAGCTCGCGTTCAGGGACTGCAGGGTTACTGTGTCTCTCAGTGGGTTGAAGGAGGGGGGGAACCCAGCAGCTAGTCATGGGCAAAGTGATTCACTGAACTGAGTTGAGACACATGACTCAGTTCAGTGAAGTGTCTGGAGTCAGTGTCTCGGCACATGAGTCATTACTCATTTGTATTTTAATGTATTGCAGAGACTGCACATGAATCAGTGAGTTGCCAGTGCTGGCAGATCAGTGCTGGACTCATGGAGGGAGTTATTCAGCTGCAGTGATTGTGCAGTGTATCTGGGGGAGGCAGCTGCTTATGCACTGATTGTTAATAATATATTAACATAGATTCAGTGTTATGTTGATATATTATTAATAACCACTTATTGCACACTAGTTACAGAATATGCACATTACTTCTGGCTGAGGAGAGAAAGCTTAACAGCCATGAAACACATCATTCAGTCTGTAACTAAACCAAATAAAAAATGTTTTTTTTTATTTTGCATACTTTGCTAATTGGATGATTTTAGGTGGGCTTGGATTTATTATATTATTATATTATATTATCCAGTATCTAGCCTCCAGGGAGTTTGCCACCCACAATCACATTGAGCAGGAACAGTGAGTTGAGAACACTGTACCACAGGGGCTCCACCTCCTGCAGGTTTATGCTGCATGAATCAGATCCATCCACTGAGTCTACACAGTGTACAACTGTTTCAACTCACTGGCAGACTCAGGATGAATCATGATTCATGAAATGGATCAGGCACAGCAGCACAGCACTCACTGACTGGTGAGTCGTGACTGCTCCCTCCCCCCTCCCACTGGGTGTCACCTGGTATAGCCTCTGGCTAATCACAGCTAAAGACACCCAGCAGAAGATACTGACTGAAGGACACACTGAGTTTCCTCCCTCTGGCTGAGAGAAGCTACTGCTGCAGCTGTCTCAACTCATTAAACAGTGAGTGACTCGAATCATTCATACTTCCTGATGATTTGAGTCACTGTGTTGAGACAGTGAGTCAGTAGCCATCTCTACCAGCAGCGGCACCCAGCAGGAGAGAGGATGCGGGAGCACGCCGCCGCGGCACCACCAATGGGTTCCTCCGGGACTCCGGGGCTTTTGTAGCTCTCAGCGGGTGCAGGCAGGAAGAGACCCAGCAGCGGAGGTCAGCGGGGCAGAAGATGCGGGAAAGTGCCGTCCGCGGCACCTCCAGAGGCCCCCGCCACGTCACTCCCAGACTCCAGCCCGGGTATGACGAAGGTCTCAGATGGGAGATCAGGCCCCACTCAGCACGGCCTCACAGAGGAGGCCACTAGCCTTGCGAACAGCAGCCTGTGGCAGCGGAGGTCAGGAGGAGCCCGAACAACAACACAGGGAGAGTAGTATAGAAACCTATGTCTTTTTTGATTAGCACTTTAGTATGGATGTCCATGCATTCATCTCACCCTCACTCCCCTTCCGCAGTCACATTATCCTTTATTTTAAATTACACATTTCTTAGCAGTCTGTGAGCCAGGTGCCCCGGCTGACCACCACTGAAGTGAAGGAGGAGGTGAAGTGTCCGCCAATTCGCCCAGCACATCGCACATTGTGGCTACCCCAATTTCACTGCAGGACAGCACACATAGGAAGATTGGTAAGTGACCTGCACCAGCGGGATGCTGCCAGGGTGAGACATTTCCATACCATTTATTCCAGACATTTGTGACATTTATATTTCTAATTAAAAGGGTTCTACCTGCTGTGTAGTGTCTAAGGGGCTCTAACTGGTGTAACTTGTATAAAAGAGGCTCTACCTGATGTAACGTGTATAAAATGGGCTCTACCTGGTGTAATATATATAAGGAGCTCTGCTCTACTGTGGTTTAATGTGTATAAGGAGTACTACTGTGTGGTGTAATGTGACTGACGGACACTACTGTGCGGTGTAATGTGAATTGATACTATTCTGTGGTCTTGCCCCTTCCCTATGAAGCCACTCCCCTACATTTTTGTGCACTGTCCCGGTTTTGAATGGGGGGGAGGGGGGTCACCAAAGAAAACTTTTGCCTTGGGCGCCATAAAGTCTAGAACTGGCCCTGGCAGTGACATATCGCACCACCCTAGTTACAGCTCTGCTCTCCAGCCCATAAGTGTCTCTTCAGCTCCAGCTTCCTTCTGTCTCAACAGTCCACCAGTGTATACCCAGCTCAAGCCCCATACATCCCGTCTCCAGCCCACACTCACTTGCCTTATTATGCGTGTTCTGGCTTCTCCTCTTCGCGCCACGGCAAGGAAGGAGCCCCACATCGAGCACCGCTTATATTTGGTGAGTAGTAAAATCGCATTACTAATATTGAAAGTGTTTTGTGATGGACTGTATAACTGTCAGTGACCTAAATCTGAGGAATACCAAGTATGCCTTCCATTTTATTTCAAATAAAACCTTTTGCATTAGGTTTGAGGTACCACTAACTCAAAAATATATTGTGTCACAAAATTCCTGGTGCTTCTAATATCCCCATACTTTACTGTAGAAAGTAAATTTCCATTGTAACCTAATGTTATTTGTGTAAATGTGTAATTTCCTATACAATCCCTGTTAAATAGCTAATAGTGAATGTACCTTTGCAATCTGTGCCAAATAGTGGTCAATGAGATCTTCAGGCTCCTCAGGTGGTCCATTTTCTTGGTGAATTCTGATCTCTTGCTTCACAAAATTATCTAAATATGTTTTATTTTTAAAAGTTTTCCAATGGGGACCTGGTAAATGTTTTATGAGCCATGGGAAGGCATCATACACCTGTTAGACAAAACCACAAATTAGATTAGATGACATAATTCATGGATGCACCCTGAATAATAATCTTACACAAAGGGGTGCAAATATAACAGACATATTGCACTGTTGTGGTAATATTACCACCAATGGCTATCTTAAATTTAGTAAATATTGCTAAAAGAATTTACAGAGGCACATAAACCATAATATGGCAATGTTTATCCTTAATAACATATGCAGATGTTTTATAATGTACATACTTACAAAATGCTGATTTTTGTGCACATGTGAAATGGCTGGGGAGAAGAATATGGGGGATATCCAATTAGTCGCTACAATGCTGCGGCTACGAAAATGGGGGGGGGGGGGGGGTGTCACGATTTTTTTAATTTTAGTATTGATTTTTTTTCAGCGCTATCCAATTAAATAGTGCAAAAACCCTGTTTTTTTCACGAAAATACATGTGGTCCTTGAAAATCGTGATGTGTCGCTTCAACCTCTCCTGCAGGGCTCCTGTTCCCTTGTTGCTAGCATCTTACCGCCCAATCACCTACAGCCAGTGACGTGCGTAGGGGTGAGGCAGGTGAGGCAGAGCCTTTCCTGTAATACTAAAGTTTCCGCCACAGTTTTGATTGTACAAAGAATATGGAAAATACAAAAAATATGTTAGAAATATCTTCTTTGTATTATTCTACTGAGATGTGCAGCTGGCATTTTTCGTGTTTTGTGTTTTGGTTTTGGATTCGGACGCGTTTTGGCAAAACCACCCTTTCGGGTTTTGGATTCGGATGTGTTTTGGATTCGGGTGATTTTTAAAAAAAACTCAAAAACAGCTAAAATAATAGAATTTGGGGGTAATTTTGATCCTATAGTATTATTAACCTCAATAACAATAATCTCCACTCATTTCCAGTCTATTCTGAACACCTCACACCTCACAATATTATTTTTAGTCCTAAAATTTGCACCGAGGTCGCTGGATGACTAAGCTAAGCGACCCAAGTGGGCGGCACAAACACCTGGCCCATCTAGGAGTGGCACTGCAGTGTCAGACAGGATGGCACTTAAAAAAAATAGTCCCCAAACAGCACATGATGCAAGTAGTAAATAAAAAAGGTTCAAGATGGAATTGTCCTTGGGCCCTCCCACCCTCCCTTATGTTGTATAAACAGGACATGCACACTTTAACAAACCAATCATTTCAGCGACAGGGTCTGCAACACGACTGTGGCTGAAATGATTGGTTTGTTTGGGCCCCCACCAAAAAAGAAGCAATTCATCTCTCCTTGCACAAACTGGCTCTACAGAGGCAGGATGTCATCCTCATCCTCACCCTCAGATTCCTCACCCCTTTCAGTGTGTAGATCTTCCTCCTCCTCCTCATCACAGATTATTAATTCATCCCCACTGGAATCCATTATCACAGGTCCCTGTGTACTTTCTGGAGGCAATTGCTGGTAAATGTCTCCACGGAGGAATTTATAATTCATTTTGATGAACATCATCTTCTCCACATTTTCTGGAAGTAACCTCCTACGCCGATCGCTGACAAGGTGACCGGCTGCACTAAACACTCTTTCGGAGTACACACTGGAGGGAGGGGGCAACTTAGGTAAAATAAAGCCAGTTTGTGCAAGGGCCTCCAAATTGCCTCTTTTTCCTGCCAGTATACATACGGACTGTCTGACATGCCTACAGTGATGCTGTCACCCATATAATCCTCCACCATTCGTTCAATGGCGACAGAATCATATGCAGTGACAGTAGACGACATGTCAGTAATCGTTGGCAGGTCCTTCAGTCTGGACCAAATGTCAGCACTTGCTCCTGACTGCCCTGCATCACCGCCAGCGGGTGGGTTTGGAAATTTTATCCTTTTCCTGGCAGCTCCAGTTGCAGTAGAAAATGAAGGAGGAGCTGTTGACGGGTCACGTTCCGCTTGACTTGACAATTGTCTCACCAGCAGGTCTTAGAACATCTGCAGACTTGTGTCTGCCGGAAAGAGAGATACAACATAGGCTTTAAACCTAGGATCGAGCACGGTGGCCAAAATGTAGTGCTCTGATTTCAACAGATTGACCACCCGTGAATCCCGGTTAAGCGAATGAAGGGCTCCATCCACAAGTCCCACAAGCCTAGCGGAATCGCTCCGTCTTAGCTCCTCCTTCAATTTCTCCAGCTGCTTCTGCAAAAGCCTGATGAGGGGAATGACCTGACTTAGGCTGGCAGTGTCTGAACTGACTTCACGTGTGGCAAGTTCAAAGGGTTGGAGAACCTTGCACAAGACAGAAATCATTCTCCACTGCGCTTGAGTCAGGTGTATTCCCCCTCCTTTGCCTATATCGTAGGTGGATGTATAGGCTTGAATGGGCTTTTGCTGCTCCTCCATCCTCTGAAGCATATAGAGGGTTGAATTCCACCTCGTTACCACCTCTTGCTTCAGGTGATGGCAGGGCAGGTTCAGGAGTGTTTGCTGGCGCTCCAGTCTTCGGCACGCGGTGGCTGAATGCCGAAAGTGGCCCGCAATTTTTCAGGCCACCGACAGCATCTCCTGTACGCCCCTGTCATTTTTCCAAAAATTATGCACCACCAAATTAATTGTATGTGCAAAACATGGGACGTGCTGGAATTTGCCCACATGTAATGCACGCACAATATTGGTGGCGTTGTCCGATATCACAAATCCCCAGGAGAGTCTAAGTGGGGTAAGCCAATGTGCGATGATGTCCCTCAGTTTCCGTAACAGGTTGTCAGCGGTGTGCCTCTTACGGAAAGCAGTGATACAAAGCGTAGCCTGCCTAGGAACGAGTTGGTGTTTGCGAGATGCTGCTACTGGTGCCGCCGCTGTTGTTGCTGCAGGAGGCAATACATCTACCCAGTGGGCTGTCACAGTCATATAGTCCTTAGTCTGCCCTGCTCCACTTGTCCACATGTCCGTGGTTAAGTGGACAGTGGGTACAACTGCATTTTTTAGGACACTGAGGACACTTTTTCTGACGTCTGTGTACATTCTCGGTATCGCCTGCCTACTGAAGTGGAACCTAGATGGGATTTGGTACTCGGGACACACTACCTCAAGAAATTCTCTAAGTTCCTGTGAACTAACGGTGGATACCGGACGCACGTCTAACACCAACATAGCTGTCAAGGCCTGAGTTATCCGCTTTGCAACAGGATGACTGCTGTGATATTTCATCTTCCTCGCAAAGGACTGTTGGACAGTCAATTGCTTAATGGAAGTAGTACAAGTGGTCTTCTGACTTTCCCTCTGGGATGACGATCGACTTCCAGCAGCGCCAGCAGCAACAGCAGCAGTAGGCGTTCCACTCAAGGATCCATCGGAGGAATCCCAGTTAGGAGAGGACTCGTCAGTCTTGCCAGTGACATGGACTGCAGGACTATTGGCGTTCCTGTCTAAGGAGGAAATTGACACTGAGGGAGTTGGTGGTATGGTTTGCAGGAGCTTGGGTACAGGAGGAAGAAGGGATTTAGTTGTCAGTGGACTGCTTCCGCTGTTACCCACAGTTTTTGAACTTGTCAATGACTTCTGATGAATGCGCTCCAGGTGACGTATAAGGGAGGATGTTCCTAGGTGGTTAACGTCCTTACCCCTACTTATTACGGCTTGACAAAGGCAACACACAGCTTGACAACTGTTGTCCGCATTTCTGTTGAAATAATTCCACACCGAAGAGGTGATTTTTTTGGTATTTTGACCAGGCATGTCAATGGACTTATTCATCCCACGGACAACAACTGTCTCCCCGGGTGCCTGATTTAAACAAACCACATCACCATCAGAATCCTCCTCGTCAATTTCCTCCCCAGCGCCAGCAACACCCATATCCTCATCCTGGTGTACTTCAACAGTCACATCTTCAATTTGAATATCAGGAACTGGACTGTGGGTGCTCCTTCCAGCACTTGCAGGGGGCGTGCAAATGGTGGAAGGAGCCACCTCTTCCCATCCAGTGTTAGGAAGGTCAGGCATCGCATCCGCCGACACATTTGGACTCTCCTTGGGGATTTGTGATTTAGAAGAACGCACAGTTCTTTGCTATGCTTTTGCCAGTTTAACTCTTTTCATTTTTCTAGCGGGAGGATGAGTGCTTCCATCGTCATGTGAAGCTGAACCACTAGTTATGAGGAACATAGGAGAGGGCCTTAGCCGTTTCTTGCCACTCCGTGTCGTAAATGGCATATTGGCAAGTTTACACTTCTCCTCAGACGATTTTAATTTAGATTTTTGGATCATTTTACTGAACTTTTGCTTTTTGGATTTTACATGCTCTTTACTATCACATTGGGCATCGCAAGACACTGTACTAGTATTAGTGAGCAGCACAAAAGCACTCTGGAATTGTCACCCCCCAGATACCACTGTGACTGGAATGATGATGACCGATGCACAGTCACAGGACACTACTACCACAGCACCCTACAGCAGCAAGATGCAGCACAAGACACTGTAGTAGTATTACTGAGCAGCACGATGCAGCACAAGACAATGAGCACTGATACTGAGCACTGATACTGAGAACTGACACTGAGAGAACGTAGCCACGTCCTCTCTGTACTCTCTACAATGCCCGAGTGAAAATGACGGCGACGCGCGGCTCTTTATATAGAATCCGAATCCCGCGAGAATCCGACAGCGGGATGATGACATTTTGCATCGTTCGGGTTTTCCGAGTCAGGCGGGAATAACTGAGCCAGGCTCGGAACCGTGTTTGACACGTGGAGTTCGGGGGGGTTCGGTTCTCGGCGAACCGAACCCGCTTATCTCTAATTTTTATAGTCAAAGCTCTGGAGTAAAAAGTCTATGGCAGGTGAGGCAGTGCCTCACCTGCCATAGACTTTTCTGTCTATCTTTTCTGCACATCTCTGATCAAAAGTCACCAAATTTCCAAGAGTTTATACTGCCGCATCTGTGTATAATGCCTCATGAACCCTCAGGCTCATACATTGTGTGTAAATCTGGCTCTGGTGCTAACCAGTGCCTCCTCAGCCATTTACCTCACCGTATGTCCCTGCCTACAGCACAGTGCTTCCCACCTTCGAAACTGAGAGTATCCAGCCTCACGGCTTCCAGTTGTCACACTGTGTTGACAATCCTCAGTTACTTCTCTGCCATATTCTACTTCATCACAGTTTGCTAATGCTCCTGTTCTCATTTCCTCACCAGTCTCTCCCTGTGCTAGTTGTATGGACCACCACCTGTGGGCGCTCTGCCATGAAGTCTACTTTGAGCCAGTTCTTGGTGAATACCAGAGGGCTAGTTAGTGGCTGATGAAAGGCTTCACCCAGCATCATCAGATTTCATCAAAACAAATACGCTTAACCCACACCTGTAGATTTGCCAGAATGGTGGTTGAAAATGCCTTTTGACGACTGAAGAGATGATCTACTATTTATTAGAAGAATGACATATAGTAGACAAAATACTCAGTGGCGGAACTACCAGCAGTGCAACCAGTGCATTGCACTGGGGCCCGCTGGGGTGAAGGGGCCCACAGCCGCCCGCATTACAATGAGTCACATTGACTCATTGTATGCCGTGGCCAGTGCTGTGCCCCCACCGCCAGTGTCCACAGTCACACCTCACTCAGTTGTTCTAGCGGCCTGAAGTCACAGGTTCTCGGCCAGAGCAGGAGAAGCATCCGGTCCACTCTTCTCTCTCCTTCTCTCCTCGCGTGTCTCCTCCTCCCCCAAGTCTTGGCTGCCTGCATTACTGGAACGGCCCAGCTCTCCCCTCGGCTCCTCCCCCTGCTCTTCTAGTGTGACTCCACAGGATCTGCAGGCAGCTGAGCTAAGGCGCTGGGGCACATGATGAAGTGCAAACCCTGTCCTCCCACCTCCTTTCTCACACGAGGAGCTACTCGCTCTGCACTGGAGGTGAGAGCTGTGTGTGGAGGCACTGCATCGGAGCAGCAGACTGCATCCAGAAGGCCTGGTTTATGTTCAGCAACAACTGGTGAGTTGTGCAGGGGGTGGGATGTATGGATATTAAAAGTATGGCGTGGGGTGGGGGTGTTGTAGTGTATGGCAGTGTATAGTGTATGGGACAGAGTGTCTGGCTGCTGTAGTGTATGGGGGGGAGGGTCTGGGTGCTGTAGTGTTTGGAGGGGGCCTGGGTGCTGTAGTGTATGGGGGTATCTGGGTGCTGTAGTGTATGAGGGGGTGTCTGGGTGCTGTAGTGTATGTGGGTGCTGTAGTGTATGAGGGGGTGTCTGGGTGCTGTAGTGTATAAGGGGGGTGTCTGGGTGCTGTAGTGTATGAGGGGGGTGTCTGGGTGCTGTAGTGTATGAGGGGGTGTCTGGGTGCTGTAGTGTATGAGGGGGGTGTCTGGGTGCTGTAGTGTATGAGGGTGCTGTAGTGTATGAGGGGGGTCTCTGGGTGCTGTAGTGTATGAGGGTGCTGTAGTGTATGAGGGGGTGTCTGGGTGCTGTAGTGTATGAGGGTGCTGTAGTGTATGAGGGGGGTGTCTGGGTGCTGTAGTGTATGTGGGTGCTGTAGTGTATGAGGGGGTATCTGGGTGCTGTAGTGTATGTGGGTGCTGTAGTGTATGAGGGGGGTGTCTGGGTGCTGTAGTGTATGAGGGGGTGTCTGGGTGCTGTAGTGTATGAGGGTGCTGTAGTGTATGAGGGGGGTCTCTGGGTGCTGTAGTGTATGAGGGTGCTGTAGTGAGAGGGGGGTGTCTGGGTGCTGTAGTGTATGTGGGTGCTGTAGTGTATGAGGGGGTATCTGGGTGTGTGGGTGCTGTAGTGTATGAGGGGTTGTCTGGGTGCTGTAGTGTCTGAGGGGGTATCTGGGTGCTGTAGTGTATGTGGGTGCTGTAGTGTATGAGGGGGTGTCTGGGTGCTGTAGTGTATGAGGGGGGTGTCTGGGTGCTGTAGTGTATAAGGGGGGTGTCTGGGTGCTGTAGTGTATGAGGGGGGTGTCTGGGTGCTGTAGTGTATGAGGGGGTGTCTGGGTGCTGTAGTGTATGAGGGCGCTGTAGTGTATGAGGGGGGTCTCTGGGTGCTGTAGTGTATGAGGGTGCTGTAGTGTATGAGGGGGTGTCTGGGTGCTGTAGTGTATGAGGGTGCTGTAGTGTATGAGGGGGGTGTCTGGGTGCTGTAGTGTATGTGGGTGCTGTAGTGTATGAGGGGGTATCTGGGTGCTGTAGTGTATGTGGGTGCTGTAGTGTATGAGGGGGTGTCTGGGTGCTGTAGTGTATGAGGGGGTGTCTGGGTGCTGTAGTGTATGAGGGTGCTGTAGTGTATGAGGGGGGTCTCTGGGTGCTGTAGTGTATGAGGGTGCTGTAGTGTATGAGGGGGGTGTCTGGGTGCTGTAGTGTATGTGGGTGCTGTAGTGTATGAGGGGGTATCTGGGTGTGTGGGTGCTGTAGTGTATGAGGGGGTGTCTGGGTGCTGTAGTGTCTGAGGGGGTATCTGGGTGCTGTAGTGTATGTGGGTGCTGTAGTGTATGAGGGGGTGTCTGGGTGCTGTAGTGTATGAGAAGGGGTGTCTGGGTGCTGTAGTGTATGAGGGGGGTGTCTGGGTGCTGTAGTGTATGTGGGTGCTGTAGTGTATGAGGGGGTATCTGGGTGTGTGGGTGCTGTAGTGTATGAGGGGGTGTCTGGGTGCTGTAGTGTCTGAGGGGGTATCTGGGTGCTGTAGTGTATGTGGGTGCTGTAGTGTATGAGGGGGTGTCTGGGTGCTGTAGTGTATGAGAAGGGGTGTCTGGGTGCTGTAGTGTATGAGGGGGGTGTCTGGGTGCTGTAGTGTATGTGGGTGCTGTAGTGTATGAGGGGGGTGTATGGGTGTAGTAGTGTATGAGGGGGTGTATGGGTGTTGTAGTGTATGAGGGGGGTGTCTGGGCATTGTAGTGTATGAGGGGGTGTATGGGTGTTGTAGTATATGTGGGGGGTGTCTGCGTGTTGAGGGGGAGTTGTTGTTGCTGCAGAGGTATTAGTGCTGGGTATGAGAGGGAGTGTCTTGGTGCTGCAGGGGTATTGGTAATGAATGTGTGCTTGTGTAGGTGAGGGGCACCAACCACTATTTTGCCTCCATATTTGTAGGAGGGCACAAATCTATAGTTTGCTGGGGGCGTCGTACACCCTGGCACCGTCCCTCCACCCACCCTCTGTATCATTTAGGCTGTGCTGCAGAAGAGGAGCAGCCAGCAAGGTAGATGGCAGACAAGCCGAAGAGTATGGGGGCATTGACACAATGGTGGCTGCGGCAGGACTTAAGAGTCAGGAGCAGCAGGATGATCTAGGCACCCCAGCCCCACTTGCCCTGAGGCAGAAGAAGGATGGAGTTCTGGGAAAGCCGAGGTACTGTGTATCAGTGTGTTGTGTTGTGTGGTCTGGAATGGTTTGTGGTAGATATTTACAGAATCGGGCGGGTGGGGCTCAAAGCATATTGTTGCACTGGGCCCACCACTCTCTAGTTCCGCCACTGAAAATACTAATGCATGACGTAGTTGCTGCTGGTTGCATTTTCATAATATTTAGGAGTGGAATGTAGCACACTGAATGAGCCAAAATTCACATCGGTATGCAGGCTTCTGTGCATTGGCCAATCCACCAACTAAACCCCCATCATTTATTTATTTATTGATGTTGTGAGGACAAGTGAGCTTGCTATGGTGAGTGCTGAATTCTCTATTTTGTATGTATTTGGGTAGGTGGCCATGGGCTGCATGCACCCCACCCTATGAGTGGTGAGTGCAGACACTGCACCCCGCTTCTGGGGTGGCGAGTGCTGTGGTTTTCTATATTTGTTTGTATATATATATATATATATATATATATTACACATTGTAAGTCTGTGGAGTGCTGCCTGATTTTCTTTTAACATATATTGGACCCCTACAAGTCCTAGGAGGGCACAGCAGCAAGATATATATATATATATTTCTCTAACGTCCTAGAGGATGCTGGGGACTCCGTAAGGACCATGGGGATAGACGGGCTCCGCAGGAGACATGGGCACTAAGAAAGAACTTTAGGTATGGGTGTGTACTGGCTCCTCCCTCTATGCTCCACCTCCAGACCTCAGTTTATTACTGTGCCCAGAGGAGACTGGGTGCATTACAGGGAGCTCTCCTGAGTTTCCTGAAAAGAAAGTATATTTGTTAGGTTTTTTATTTTCAGGGAGCCTGCTGGCAACAGACTCCCTGCATCGAGGGATTGAGGGGAGAGAAACAGACCTACTTCAGTGTTTAGGCTCTGTTTCTTAGGCTACTGAACACCATTAGCTCCAGAGGGATCGGTACGCAGGTCTCACCCTCGCCGTCCGTCCCGCAGCCGCGCCGCCGTCCTCCTCACAGAGCCGGAAGATAGAAGCCGGGTGAGTATGAGAAGAAAAGAAGACTTCAGAGGCGGCAGAAGACTTCAGATCTTCACTGAGGTAACGCAAAGCAGTAAAGCTGTGCGCCATTGCTCCCACACACTTCACACACGGCAGTCACTGTAAGGGTGCAGGGCGCAGGGGGGGCACCCTGGGCAGCAATATAAACCTCATTTTCTGGCAAAAGACATATACAGCTAGGCACTGTATATATAGAGAGCCCCCGCCAGTTTTTAGTATATTTCAGCGGGACAGAAGCCCGCCGTCGAGGGGGCGGGGCTTCTCCCTCAGCACTCACCAGCGCCATTTTCTCCACAGACAGCGCTAAGAGAAGCTCCCCAGACTCTCCCCTGCTTATCCACGGTGAAAGAGGGTTTCAAAGAAGAGGCGGGGCACATAATTGGCGAAAAATATATGAAATACAGCGCTACTGGGTAAACATATTGTGTGTTTTTCCTGGGGTATTAGCGCTGGGTGTGTGCTGGCATACTCTCTCTCTGTCTCACCAAAGGGCCTTGTGGGGGAACTGTCTTCAGATAAGAGGATTCCCAGAGTGTGTGGTGTGTCGGTACGTGTGTGTCGACATGTCTGAGGTAGAAGGCTCTCCTAAGGAGGAGATGGAGCAAATGTGTGTGTGTGTGTGGTGTCTCCGTCGACAACGCCGACACCTGACTGGGTGGATATGTGGAATGTTTTAAGTGCTAAGGTGAATTTATTGCACAAAAGATTAGATAACAGACAGGGAATCTACCCATGTCTGTCCCTATGTCGCAGGGACCTTCAGAGTCTCAAAAGCGCCCACTATCCAAAATAATAGACACTGATACCGACACGGAGTCTGACTCCAGTGTCGACTACGATGATGCAAAGTTACAGCCAAAACTGGCAAAAAAGTATTCAATATATGACTATTGCAATAAAAGATGTTTTGCGTATCACTGATGACCCCTCTGTCCCCGACACGAGGGTACACATGTTTAAGGGAAAGAAAGCTGAGGTAAACTTTCCCCCCTCTCATGAACTAAATGAGTTGTGTGAAAAAGCGCGGGAATCTCCAGAAAAGAAACAGCTGATTCCCAAAAAGATTCTCATGGCGTATCCTTTCCCTGCAAAGGTCAGGATACTATGGGAATCCTCCCCTAGGGTGGACAAGGCGTTGACACGTTTATCCAAAAGGTAGCGCTGCCATCCCAAGATACAGCTACACTCAGGGATCCTGCAGATCGCATGCAGGAAAGTACTTTGAAGTCCATTTACACACATTCTGGTGCATTACTCCGACCGGCGATTGCGTCGGCATGGGTTTCTAGCGCTATAGCAGCGTGGACAGATACCTTATCAGCGGAGATTGAAACCCTAGATAAGGATACCATGTTATTGACCCTAGGACATATAAAAGATGCTGTCTTATATATAAGAGATGCTCAAAGAGACATTGGTCTACTGGGTTCTAGAGTCAACGCTATGTTGATTTCTGCTAGACGTGTCCTGTGGACCATGCAATGGACAGGTGATGCCGACTCAAAGAGGCATATGGAGGTTTTACCTTACAAAGGTGAGGAATTGTGTGGAGAAGGGCTCTCGGACCTGGTCTCCACAGCTATAGCTGGTAAATCTGATTTCTCTAACGTCCTAGTGGATGCTGGGGACTCCGTAAGGACCATGGGGGGATAGACGGGCTCCGCAGGAGACATGGGCACTCCAAGAAAGAATTTGGATTCTGGTGTGCTCTGGCTCCTCCCTCTATGCCCCTCCTCCAGACCTCAGTTTGAATCTGTGCCCGGACGAGCTGGGTGCTACTTAGTGAGCTCTCCTGAGCTTGTTATAAGAAAGTATTTTATTAGTTTTTTTATTTTCAGGGAGATCTGCTGGCAACAGACTCCCTGCATCGTGGGACTGAGGGGAGAGAAGCAGCCCTACTCTTTGAAGATAGGTCCTGCTTCTTAGGCTACTGGACACCATTAGCTCCAGAGGGATCATACACAGGATCTCACCCTTTGTCGTCCGATCCCAGAGCCGCGCCGCCGTCCCCCTCGCAGAGCCGGAAGACAGAAGCCGGGTGAAAGAAGCAAGAAGACTTCGAAATCAGCGGCAGAAGACTCCAGTCTTCACTGAGGTAGCGCACAGCACTGCAGCTGTCCGCCATTGCTCCCACACTACACCCACATACTCCGGTCACTGTAGGGTGCAGGGCGCAGGGCGCAGGGGGGGGGCGCCCTGGGCAGCAATTAGGACCTCTTGGCAAAAGGTAGACATATATACAGTTGGGCACTGTATATATGTATGAGCCCCCGCCATAATAGTGTACAGAAAAGCGGGACAGAAGCCCGCCGCTGAGGGGGCGGGGCTTCTTCCTCAGCACTCACCAGCACCATTTTCTCTCCACAGCTCCGCTGAGAGGAAGCTCCCCAGGCTCTCCCCTGCAGAATCACGGTAGAAGAGGGTAAAAAGAGAGGGGGGGCACATAAATTAGGCGCAAAAACATAATATACAGCAGCTACTGGGTTAACACTAAGTTACTGTGTGATTCCTGGGACATATAGCGCTGGGGTGTGTGCTGGCATACTCCCTCTCTCTCTGTCTCTCCAAAGGGCCTTGTGGGGGAACGGTCTTCAAATAGAGCATCCCCTGTGTGTGTGGTGTGTCGGTACGCCTGTGTCGACATGTTTGACGAGGAAGGCTATGTGGAAGCAGAGCGGGAGCAAATGAATGTGGTGTCTCCGCCGACGGCGCCGACACCTGATTGGATGGATATGTGGAAGGTTTTAAATGATAATGTTAATTCCTTGCATAAAAGGTTGGATAAAGCTGAAACCTTAGGACAGTCAGGATCTCAGCCCATGCCTGATCCGATGTCGCAGAGGCCGTCAGGGTCTCAGAAGCGCCCACTATCCCAAATTGTTGACACAGATACCGACATGGATTCTGACTCCAGTGTCGATTATGATGATGCAAAGTTACAGCCTAAATTGGCTAAAGCCATCCGTTATATGATTATAGCAAAGAAGGATGTGTTGCACATCACAGAGGAAACCCCAGTCCCTGACAAGAGGGTACATATGTATGGGGAAAAAAGGCAGGAGGTGACCTTTCCCCCTTCACATGAGCTAAATGAGTTATGTGAAAAGGCTTGGGAATCTCCAGATAAAAAACAGATTTCCAAGAGGATGCTTATGGCGTATCCCTTCCCGCCAACGGACAGGTTACGCTGGGTATCTTTCCCTAGGGTGGACAAAGCTCTAACACGCTTATCCAAGAGGGTATCCCTGCCGTCACAGGATACGGCCACCCTAAAAGATGCTGCGGATAGAAAGCAAGAGGGTACCCTGAAGTCCATTTATACACATTCAGGTACCTTACTAAGGCCGGCAATTGCGTCGGCCTGGGTGTGTAGTGCTGTAGCAGCATGGACGGATACCTTATCTGAGGAACTTGATACCTTAGACAAGGATACTATATTAATGACCCTGGGGCATATAAAAGACGCTGTCCTATATATAAGAGATGCTCAAAGAGACAGTAGCCTACTGGGCTCTAGAATAAATGCAATGTCGATTTCTGCCAGAAGGGTCCTGTGGACTCGGCAATGGACAGGCGATGCCGACTCAAAAAGGCACATGGAGGTTTTACCTTACAAGGGTGAGGAATTGTTTGGGGAGGGTCTCTCGGACCTGGTCTCCACAGCTACTGCTGGAAAATCAAATTTTTTGCCATATGTTCCCTCACAACCTAAGAAAGCACCGTATTACCAAATGCAGTCCTTTCGATCACAAAAAGGCAAGAAAGTCCGAGGTGCGTCCTTTCTTGCCAGAGGCAGGGGCAGAGGAAAGAAGCTGCACAACACAGCTAGTTCCAAGGAACAGAAGTCCTCCCTGGCTTCCACTAAATCCACCGCATGACGCTGGGGCTCCACAGGCGGAGCTAGGCCCGGTAGGGGCGCGTCTCCGAAATTTCAGCCACAAGTGGGTTTACTCCCAGGTGGATCCCTGGGCAATAGAGATTGTGTCTCAGGGATACATGCTGGAATTCGAAGAGATGCCCCCTCACCGATACCTCAAATCGGCCCTGCCAGCTTCCCCATTAGAGAGGGAAATAGTGTTAGCTGCAATTCACAAATTGTATCTTCAGCAGGTGGTGGTCAAGGTTCCCCTCCTTCAACAAGGGAAGGGTTATTATTCGACCATGTTTGTGGTACCGAAACCGGACGGTTCGGTCAGACCCATATTGAATTTAAAATCTCTGAACATATACCTGAAAAGGTTCAAGTTCAAGATGGAATCGCTCAGAGCGGTCATTGCAAGCCTGGAAGAGGGGGAGTTTATGGTGTCTCTGGACATAAAGGATGCATACCTTCATGTCCCCATTTATCCACCTCATCAGGCGTACCTCAGATTTGTGGTACAGGATTGTCATTACCAATTTCAGACGTTGCCGTTTGGTCTCTCCACGGCACCGAGAATATTTACCAAGGTGATGGCAGAAATGATGGTACTCCTGCGGAAGCAAGGGGTCACAATTATCCCATACTTGGACGATCTCCTCATAAAAGCGAGGTCAAGAGAGCAGTTACTGATCAGCGTAGCACGCTCTCTGGAAGTGTTAGGACAGCACGGCTGGATTCTAAATATTCCAAAGTCGCAGTTGATTCCTACGACTCGTCTGCCCTTCCTGGGCATGATTCTGGACACAGACCAGAAGAGGGTTTATCTCCCGATGGAGAAGGCTCAGGAACTCATGACACTGGTCAGAGACCTATTAAAACCAAAAAAGGTGTCGGTGCATCACTGCACACGAGTCCTGGGAAAGATGGTGGCATCATACGAGGCCATTCCCTTCGGCAGGTTCCATGCGAGGACCTTTCAATGGGATCTCCTGGACAAATGGTCCGGATCACATCTTCAGATGCATCGGTTAATCACCCTATGCCCCAGGGCCAGGGTGTCTCTCCTGTGGTGGCTGCAGAGTGCTCGCCTTCTGGAGGGCCGCAGATTCGGCATTCAGGACTGGGTCCTGGTGACCACGGATGCAAGCCTCCGGGGGTGGGGGGCAGTCACACAGGGAAGAAATTTCCAAGGCCTGTGGTCAAGTCAGGAGACTTGCCTTCACATCAACATCCTGGAACTAAGGGCCATATACAACGCCCTACGTCAAGCGGAGTCCCTAATTCGCGACCAACCGGTTCTGATTCAATCAGACAACATAACCGCAGTGGCTCATGTAAACCGCCAAGGCGGCACAAGGAGCAGAGTGGCGATGGCGGAAGCCACCAGGATTCTTCGCTGGGCAGAGAATCACGTAAGCGCACTGTCAGCAGTGTTCATCCCGGGAGTGGACAACTGGGAAGCAGACTTCCTCAGCAGGCACGACCTCCACCCGGGAGAGTGGGGACTTCATCAAGAAGTCTTCACACAGATTACAAGTCGGTGGGAACTACCACAGATAGACATGATGGCGTCACGCCTCGACAAGAAGCTACAGAGCTATTGCGCCAGGTCAAGGGACCCTCAGGCGGTAGCTGTAGACGCCCTGGTGACACCGTGGGTGTTCCAGTCGGTGTATGTATTTCCTCCTCTTCCTCTCATACCCAAGGTACTGAGGATAATAAGGAAAAGAGGAGTAAGAACAATTCTCATTGTTCCAGATTGGCCACGAAGGACTTGGTATCCAGATCTGCAAGTATTGCTCACAGAGGATCCGTGGCCTCTTCCTCTAAGACAGGACCTGTTGCAACAGGGACCCTGTCTCTTCCAAGACTTACCGCGGCTGCGTTTGACGGCATGGCGGTTGAACGCAGGATCCTAACAGAAAAGGGTATTCCGGAGGAGGTCATTCCTACGCTGATAAAGGCTAGGAAGGACGTAACAGCTAAACATTATCACCGGATATGGCGAAAATATGTTTCTTGGTGTGAGGCCAGCAATGCTCCTACTGAGGAGTTTCAGCTGGGCCGTTTCCTTCACTTCCTTCAGTCAGGAGTGGATTTGGGCCTGAAGTTAGGCTCAATTAAGGTCCAGATTTCGGCCCTTTCCATTTTCTTTCAAAAGGAGTTGGCTTCTCTGCCAGAAGTTCAGACGTTTGTGAAAGGAGTGCTGCATATTCAGCCTCCTTTTGTGCCTCCAGTGGCACCTTGGGATCTTAACGTGGTGTTGAGTTTCCTGAAATCACACTGGTTTGAAGTTTGAACCACTTAAAACAGTGGAGTTGAAATATCTCACGTGGAAGGTGGTCATGCTATTAGCCTTGGCTTCGGCTAAGGGCGTGTCAGAATTAGCGGCTTTGTCTCATAAAAGCCCATATCTGGTTTTCCATATGGATAGAGCGGAATTGAGGATACGTCCACAATTTCTGCCAAAAGTGGTCTCATCCTTTCATATGAACCAACCTATTGTGGTGCCTGGAGGATTCCGAGTTACTAGATGTAGTCAGGGCTTTAAAAGTTTATGTAGCCAGAACGGCTAGAGTCAGGAAAACGGAGTCACTGTTTATCCTGTATGCATCCAACAAGCTTGGTGCTCCTGCTTCAAAGCAGACTATTGCTCGCTGGATTTGTAACATGATCCAGCAGGCTCATTCTGTGGCTGGATTGCCGCAGCCAAAGTCAGTGAAAGCCCATTCCACTAGGAAGGTGGGCTCTTCTTGGGCGGCTGCCCGAGGGGTCTCGGCATAGCTGTGCCGAGCTGCTACTTGGTCAGGTTCAAATACGTTTGCAAAGTTCTACAAGTTTGATACCCTGGCTGAGGAGGACCTATCGTTTGCTCAATCGGTGCTGCAGAATCATCCGCACTCTCACGCCCATTTGGGAGCTTTGGTATAATCCCCATGGTCCTTACAGAGTCCCCAGCATCCACTAGGACGTTAGAGAAAATAAGATTTTACTTACCGGTAAATCTATTTCTTGTAGTCCGTAGTCGATGCTGGGCGCCCGTCCCAAGTGCGGACTTCTTCTGCACTACTTGTATATAGTTATTGCTTAAATAAGGGTTATGTTATGGTTGCATCAGGGTTTAGCTGATGCTCTGTTATTGTTCATACTGTTAACTGGGTAAAGTTATCACAAGTTGTACGGTGTGATTGGTGTGGCTGGTATGAGTCTTCTTACCCTGGATTCCCAAAATCCTTTCCTTGTACTGTCAGCTCTTCCGGGCACAGTTTCTTTAACTGAGGTCTGGATGAGGGGCATAGAGGGAGGAGCCAGAGCACACCAGAATCCAAATTCTTTCTTGGAGTGCCCATGTCTCCTGCGGAGCCCGTCTATCCCCCCATGGTCCTTACGGAGTCCCCAGCATCCACTACGGACTACGAGAAATAGATTTACCGGTAAGTAAAATCTTATTTTTTTTTGCCTTATATTCCCTCACAGCCTAAGAAAGCACCACATTATCAAATGCAGTCCTTTCGGTCACAGAGAAACAAGAAAGTACGAGGAGCGTCCTTTCTTACCAGAGGTAAGGACACAGGAAAAAGCTGCACAACACAGCCAGGTTCCCAGGAACAGAAGTCCTCCGGCCTTTACTAAATCCACCGCATGACGCTGGGGCTCCGCTAAGGGAGTCCGCCCCAGTGGGGGCACGTCTATGACTTTTCAGCCACATCTGAGTTCACTCACAGGTGGATCCCTGGGCATTAGAAATTGTTTCCCAGGGTTACAAGCTGGAATTCGAAGAGGTGCCTCCTCGCCGGTTTTTCTTATCGGCCCTACCGGCTTCTCCCCCAGAAAGGGAGATAATATTAAATACAATTCACAAGTTGTATCTCCAACAGGTGGTGCTCAAGGTTCCCCTCCTTCAACAAGGAAGGGGCTATTACTCAACCCTGTTTGTAGTCCCGAAACCGGACGGTTCGGTCAGACCCATTTTAAAATTAAAATCTCTGAACCTATACTTGAAAAGGTTCAAATTCAAGGTGGAATCGGTCAGAGCGATCATCGCCAGCCTGGAAGGTGGGGATTTTATGGTGTCTCTGGACATAAAGGATGCATACCTTCATGTTCCCATTTATCCACCCCATCAAGCGTACCTGAGAATTGCGGTACAGGATTGTCATTACCAATTTCAGAGGATTTTCACCAGGGTAATGGCGGAAATGATGGTACTCCTGCGCAAGCAAGGTGTCACAATTATCCCATACTTGGACGATCTCCTAATAAAGGCGAGATCAAAAGAGCAGTTGTTGAACAGCGTGTCACTTTGGCTGAAGGTGTCACAGCTACACGTCTGGATTCTCAATATCCCGAAGTCACAGTTGGTTCCTACGACTCGTCTGCCCTTCTTGGGTATGATTCTGGATACGGACCAGAAAAGGGTTTATCTTCTGATAGTGAAGGCCCAGGAACTAATGACTCTGGTCAAAAACCTATTAAAAGCCAAAACAGGTGTCAGTGCATCACTGCACTCGAGTCCTGGGAAAGATGGTGGCATCTTACGAGGCCATTCCTTTCGGCAGGTTCCATGCGAGGACCTTCCAATGGGATCTACGGACAAGTGGTCCGGATCACATCTACAGATGCATCAGTTGATCACCCTGCCCCCCAGGGCCAGGATGTCTCTCCTATGGTGGCTGCAGAGTGCTCACCTTCTGGAGGGTCGCAGGTTCGCCATCCAGGACTGGATTCTGGTAACCACGGACGCGAGCCTCCGAGGTTGGGGGGAGCAGTCACACAGGGAAGAAACTTCCAAGGTCTTTGGTCAAGTCAAGAAACTTGTCTTCACATCAACATCCTGGAGCTGAGGGCCATATACAACGCCCTTCGGCAAGCGGAGACCTTGCTTCGCGACCTACCGGTTCTGATCCAGTCAGACAACATCACCGCAGTGGCTCATGTAAACCAGGAAATGGCAGAAGCCACCAGGATTCTCCACTGGGCGGAAAATCATGTAAGCGCACTGTCAGCAGTGTTCATTCCGGGAGTGAACAACTGGGAAGCAGACTTCCTCAGCAAACACGACCTGCATCCAGGAGAGGACTTCATCAGGAAGTCTTCGCACAGATTGCAAGTCAGTGGGGACTGCCACAGATAGACATGATGGCGTCCCGCCTCAAGCTACAGAGGTATTGCGCCAGGTCAAGAGACCCTCAGGCAGTGGCTGTAGACGCCCTAGTGACACCTTGGGTGTTCCAGTCGTTCTATGTGTTTCCTCCTTTTCCTCTCTTCTCCAAGGTGTTGAGAATAATAAGAAAAAGAGGAGTGCAGACAATTCTCATTGTGCCAGATCCGGATCTGCAGGAAATGCTCACAGAAGATCCGTGGCCTCTTCCTCTAAGACAGGACCTGTTACAACAGGGGCCCTGTCTGTTCCAAGACTTACCGCTGCTGCGTTTGACGGCATGGCGGTTGAACGCCGGATCCTAGTGGAAAAGAGCATTCCGGATTAGGTCATTCCTACTTTAATAAAGGCTAGGAAGGATGTGACAGCTAAACATTATCACCGAATATGGCGAAAATATGTTTTCTTGGTGTGAAGCCAGGAATGCTCCTACGGAGGAATTCCACCTGGGCCGTTTCCTTCACTTCCTACAAACTGGAGTGAGCTTGGGCCTAAAATTAGGCTCCATTAAGGTACAGATTTCGGCCTTATCCATTTTCTTTCAAAAGGAATTAGCTTCTCTCCCAGAAGTACAGACTTTTGTGAAGGGAGTGCTGCATATTCAGCCTCCTTTTGTACCTCCGGTGGCGCCTTGGGACCTTCACGTGGTGTTGCGTTTCCTTAAGTCGCACTGGTTTGAACCACTTAAACGAGTTAAAATATCTCACTTGGAAGGTGGTCATGTTGTTAGCCTGGGCTTCGGCTAGGCGAGTGTCGGAATTGGCGGCTTTGTATCATAAAAGCCCCTATCTGGTTTTCCATATGGATAGGGCGGAATTGCGGACCCGTCCGCAATTCCTGCCTAAGGTGGTGTCATCGTTTCATATTAACCATCCTATTGTGGTGCCTGTGGCTACACGAGACTTGGAGAATTCTAAGTCCCTGGACGTGGTCAGGGTTTTAAAAATTTTCCTGGCCGGAACGGCTACGGTCAGAAAAACAGATTCACTGTTTGTCCTGTATGCAGCCAACAAGGTTGGCGCTCCTGCTTCAAAACAGACGATTGCTCGCTGGATATGTAACACAATTCAGCAGGCTTATTCTACGGCTGGATTGCCGTTACCAAAATCAGTAAAAGCCCTTTCCACTAGGAAGGTGGGCTCAGCTTGGGCGGCTGCCCGAGGGGTCTCGGCACTGCAACTAGGAGCAGCTGCTACTTGGTTGGGGTCAAACACCTTTGCAAAGTTCTATAAGTTTGATACCCTGGCTGAGGAGGACCTCCTGTTTGCTCAATCGGTGCTGCAGAGTCATCCGCACTCTCCCGCCCGTTTGGGAGCTTTGGTATAATCCCCATGGTCCTTACGGAGTCCCCAGCATCCTCTAGGACGTTAGAGAAAATAAGATTTTAAACCTACCGGTAAATCTTTTTCTTGTAGTCCGTAGAGGATGCTGGGCGCCCGTCCCAAGTGCGGACTACTTCTGCAAGACTTGTATATAGTTTTGCTTAAATAAGGGTTATTTACAGTTTTTATCGGTCTCGGACTGATGCTGTATTGTTTCATACTGTTAACTGGTTTGTATATCACAAGTTATACGGTGTGAGTGGTGTGGGCTGGTATGAATCTTGCCCTTGGATTAACAAAAATCCTTTCCTCGTACTGTCCGTCTCCTCTGGGCACAGTTTCTCTAACTGAGGTCTGGAGGAGGGGCATAGAGGGAGGAGCCAGTGCACACCCATACTAAAAGTTCTTTATAGTGCCCATGTCTCCTGCGGAGCCCGTCTATACCCATGGTCCTTACGGAGTCCCCAGCATCCTCTACGGACTACGAGAAAAAGATTTACTGGTAGGTTTAAAATCTTATTATATATATATATATATATATATATATATATATATATATATATATTACAGCACACTCTCTCCTCCGGGGCATGCGATCACAGGGCGGGCGGGAAGTATTGCGGCGGGGGGAGAGGATGTAATACTATATGTGCGGGATGCAATCGCGGGGGGGGGGTGGGGGGTAGAGGATACAGGGCCGGCTCTAGGCATGTTCGAATAGAGCGGCCGCGCAGGGCGCCACCCTTAATGGGCGCTGCGCGCTGGCGCCGCCATATTCGAACATGGAGCCGGCCCTGCTCTGCAGCATCGTGTGACTTGAGTGCGCTATACGCGCTGAGCGGCGCCGGTGTCTAACGTCAGACGGCGGCGCCGCACAGCGCACTCAAGCGCCTTGGACTTGGAGGCTTCCTGGCCGCCCGCCCGCCAGCACCCCCGCACCCGGACCCGGACCTGCACTGCCGCACCCGGACAGCAGTACTCCTCCCCCTCCAACGCCGCAGGTATTTAGGGGGGGGGGGGCGGCTGAGTGAATCATTTATGGATGGCACTGTGGGGGCATTTATCTGGCACTGTGGGGGCATTTATCTTGCACTGTGGGGACATTTATCTGGCACTGTGGCACTGGGGGCATTTATCTGGCACTGTGGGGGCATTTACCTGGCACTGTGGGGGCATTTATGTAGCACTGTGGGGGCATTTATGTAGCACTGTGGGGGCATTTATCTGGCACTGTGGGGACATTTATCTGGCACTGTGGGGGCATTTATCTGGCAGTGTGGGGACATTTATCTGGCACTGTGGGCATTTACCTGGCACTGTGGGGACATTTATCTGGCACTGGGGGCATTTATCTGGCACTGTGGGCATTTATCTGGCACTGTGGGGACATTTATCTGGCACTGTGGCTGTGGGGGCATTTATCTGGCACTGTGGGGGCATTTATCTGGCACTGTGGGCATTTATCTGGCACTGTGGGGACATTTATCTGGCACTGTGGGGACATTTATCTGGCACTGGGGGTATTTATCTGGCACTGTGGGGACATTTATCTGGCACTGTGGCTGTGGGGGCATTTATCTGGCACTGTGGGCATTTATCTGGCACTGTGGGGGCATTTATCTGGCACTGTGGGGGCATTTATCTGGCACTATGTGGACATTTTGGCACTGTGGGGGCATTTATCTGGCACTGTGGGGGCATTTATCTGGCACTGTGGGGACATTTATCTGGCACTGTGGGGACATTTATGTAGCACTGTGGGGGCATTTATGTAGCACTGTGGGGGCATTTATCTGGCACTGTGGGGACATTTATCTGGCACTGTGGGGGCATTTATCTAGCACTGTGGGGGCTTTTCTGTATCTACATATCTGGCACTGTGTGGCCATTTATGTATCTGGCATTGCTGGGGGGCATGTCATGTGTTGCTGGCACTGCTGGGGGGCATGTCATGTGTAGCTGGCACGGCTGGGGAGCATATCATGTAGTGTTCCCGCTAGGCGTCTGTGGCTAGGCAAAGTGTCTAACGTGCTCTGCCTGGCGCAAAGTGTCTAACGTGCTCTGCCTGGCGCAAAGTGTCTAATGTGCTCTGCCTGGCGCAAAGTGTCTAGGAGGTTCTACCTGGTGCAGTGTGTATTAACTGCACTACTGTGTGGTGTAATGCGAATTGCCACTATTATGTGGCCACGCACCTTCCCCACGAAGCAACGCCCCTAAATTTTTGCTGCGCGCCTTCGGCGCGCACTGTCCATGCTTTACCGTGTAGGCTGCTGAGCACCAAGCATTACAGTATGTACATCATTTTGCCCTCCTAACTTAAATATGTGCCCTCCCTGCCCTAAAAAGTGAACACTATCGTGTAGCTGGCACTGCTGGGGGGCATATCATGTCTATCTGGCACTGCACATTGTGTATCTGGCACTATACTGGAGACATTATGTGTATCTGACACTATACTGGAGACATTGCGTGTAAGGAACACTACTGTGGCTGTTATCTGTAAGGCTGCTAATTGTGTGCGTAGAGGGGGTGTGAAAACATATTTATTTATAGTCTAATAATATGAAGTTATGAGGCCACGCCCACTTTCCAAGAGGCCACGCCCACTTTTCCTGGAGCGATGGGGGGGGGGGGCTTTTACATGTTTTCGCTCAGGGTGCTAGTAGGCCTGGAGCCGGCCCTGAGAGGATACTGTGTGTGCGGGATGCAATCACGGAGGGGGGGGGGGGGGGGGGGGTAGAGGATACTGTGTGTGCGGGTTGTAATCACGGGGTGGGGGGGGGATTGTTCAGAGAGGATAACATGCTAACAGTATTACATCCTCTCTCCCCCCAAACGATTGCATCCCACACATACAGTATTATACTGTATGTGCGGGATGCAATCGCGGGGGGGGGTGGGAGGGTATCATGCAGGGAGACATTACGGGACTCTGTTGCTGTGGTGCGGTGCGGGAAGATCGGATGTTGTCGCGGTGGGAGCAGCGACAGTCACTTACTACAGTACAAGCGTACTTCACAAAACTTACTTTATGCGAGCACCTTCAGTGCTTCCGGGCGGCTGCGGCATCCCTTCTCTTCTCGTAAAGGAAGAGGAGCTCAGCAGCTAAGGCAAGCATTTTTCGGCAGCATGAGGTACCGCCCTCCAATGGCCTCCTCCCATAGGCAGCTGCCTAGTGGTAGCGCCGGCCCTGCATACTGGGTGACGGGAGGCCACTCAGCTCCCCGGTAGTCACCGCCAGCGTCCGGCATCCACGACCACTCCTCTCCCGGCAGCACACCGCGAGGACTGCACCACCACATCAGTGTGAAGTGGTGTATCAAACTGCGCGGGCAGGTACAGCATCAGCGTCTGACGGCAGGCGTGGCGGCACACACTATAATTCCTAGCCTGCCCACAACACTCTCCCATCGTCACAGCGGACAGACAGCTGTTCTCAGACAGGGCCCGGCTCCAATATGGCGGCGATATATAGTGGCGCCCCGCGCAGCCACACATGTCGGCCTTGCCCGGAGCCGGTCCTGAATGTACTGTACATGTGTATATGTGTGTGTACATATGGTATAGAATATAGATTGTAAATTCCACTGGGACAAGACTGATAAATTGCTAAATATTTCCAATAAAGCGCTATGAAATATACACGGTCGAGTCACACTATTATGACCACCAGATAGGTGCAGTGACCATATGTTTGCTTCGGAGCTCCACATGCAGCAGGGGGGGGGGGGGGGGGAGTGATTCAGACCTGATCGTTGGGCTGCTAACTTTGCTGTCCTGCGATCAGATAGTCGCTGCCTCCAGGGGGAATGTAAATTTGCTGTGTAAGTGTCCGATTGCATGTGTACGCCGAGCTGCAAAAATCCACCATGTGCAGTCTCTGTACAGCCCAGGACTTACTCCTACAGTGCGATCACAACAGTCTGATCGGGGCCGGAGCTGACGTCAGACGCCCTCCCTGAAAATGCCTGGGCATGCCTGCGTTTTCCCTGACACTCCCAATAAATGGTCAGTTACCACCCACAAACAGCTTCCTCCTGTCAATCACCTTGCGAATGCCCGTGCGATCGGATTTTTCGCACCATCCCGTCGTTGACCGGCGATGCCCTTTGTTGCTGTCTGACGCGTGTGTGCATTACGGTGCATATGCATGCGCAGTTAGTACCTAGTCGCCCTCAGTGCGAAAACTCACAGCAACGATCAGGTCTGAATCACCCCCCAGGTTTGCTGAACTGTCATTTTAAACATACCTCTGGTAGCCCCCAGGTTCATTTTGACGGTGAGCTGCTCCACTGTAGCGTGTTGGTCAGCCCTCACGTACCTTTGTAGCCGACATCCACCTCTCACATCAATTGCACGCGGTCCTCCGCAGTTTCCATGTTGGTTATTTGCAATGGTGGCGTTTGTCCAGTCACAATACACCTTCACCACAGCAGCACGCGAACAGTTCACAAGCTGCGCTGTTTCAGAAATACTGCCACCCCTGGCCTGAAAACCAATAATTATCCCTTTTTTGCAACTCTGATAAATCTCCCCTTTTACCCATGACAGCAATGAGTGATATGTGTGCAGACGGCCTATCGCACACCTTATATACCTACCAAGCCAGCGCGTGACATGTGACATACTTCAATGGCTACGCGCTGCTCACATCAAATGTAGGAACTGGTCATAATAATGTGACTTGACGGTGTATGTGCACTATTTAAGTTGGATCAATACAATTAGGTTAGTTTCATGAAACCCGCATACATCACATGAACACATGCACCCGAGAAATGTGAGATCCAATTAGAAATGCCAATTCACGCTACTCACTGCAAGGTTGCACAACTTTTCTATAAAATGTGACCTGGGATGTGCATAAAAAAGTGCGGAAACCATCCTGGACCCCAAAAAAGTGACATCTGAGATATCAGGACCATACAGAAGGCTGTTAGTCCCATAAGGAAAGTAATGGAGATTTTGAAGGTATTCGGATGATAGGTTGACAGTTAAAAGGTCGACCAGCAATAGGTCGACACCAAATGGTTGACATGCATATGGTCAATGTGCTCAAAGGGTCGACAGGTTCAAATGGTCAACACAGAATATAGTTGACATAAATTTTTGGGAATTTTTGTGTTTCATTTTTAGGACGTTTTCATACTTTACCATCCACGTGGACTATAATTTAGAATGGTAACCTGTGGCGAGCGAAGCGATGCACTTTGCCCAAAGCATGGTGAGCGAAGCAAGTCATGTGCGGAGACACGGTGCACTAATTGGGGGTCCATGTGCTGGAAGGGAAATTTTGATACCAAAGTAACATCAATAACTCATGTTGACCTTTTCATGTGTCATTTTTTGGACTATGTCGACCTTGTGCATGTCGACCCTTTGGTGTCGACCTTCTGATTGTCGACCCTTTGATCAATAACCACTTTTAAAAGGTGTCAAATGGGTGATTTTTGCATTAATAGTTGAAAAATTATATCACGCAACTGTTTTTCATCAAATGAAAGTCTTTCCAGCATTTTGGATTACAGAAAATGCCTATATAGCAATTTTTCAATGTTAATATGCAAGTTTGTAAAAAGTTGGAATAAACACATTTACCTCTTATCTGCAAGTTTAAAAACCCTCTCCCATCAATGCAGCACCTCCATGTACCGGCCCTACATCATTTAACCCATTACTGAGATTTAAGAGAAATTCACCTGAAAACTGACGTCTTTAATTGTTAAGTTATTCAATTTACTGTAAATCCTCCAAATACATGATTAGGAAAGGTGTATCAGAGGGTATGCACTGTGTACCAATTTATTCACTATAGATAAACATTTTCCCTACCTTTTCATCTGCTGAGGGGGTTGCACACAAACAATGCTAATTTTCATCTAGAAAGTCAATGCGAGTTGAATATATTTCAAATAGAGATGAGCGGGTACGGTTCTCTGAGAACCGAACCCCCCCGAACTTCACTACCCGAGCCCGGCTCGGGTTTTCCCGCCTGACTCCGAAACCAGAACGAGGCAAAACGTCATCATCCTGCTGTCGGATTCTCGCGGGTTTTGGATTCCATATAAGGAGCTGCACGTCGCCGCCATTTTCACTCCGGCATTGGAGAGTGTAGCGAGAGGACGTGTCTCCGTCCTCAGTGTCTGTGCGGGAGGGAAAGTGGGGTGGCGATTCCAGTGCTGTCTTGTGCTGCTCAGTCCAGTGTAGTGTCTTATGCTGCATCAGTCCAGTCAGAGTGGTGGTGTCCTCTGCTGCCATATGTCCACTGTAGCTGTATAAGTCCAGTGCAGTGGTGCTGTGTTGTGCTGCATCAGTCCAGTGGTGGTGTCTTGTGCTGCATCAGTCCAGTCACAGTGGTGGTGTCCTCTGCTGCCATATGTCCAGTGCTGCTGTATAAGTCCAGTCCAGTGGTGCTGTGTTGTGCTGCAGTAGTCCAGTGGTGCTGTGTTGTGCTGCATCAGTCCAGTGGTGGTGTCTTGTGCTGCATCAGTCCAGTCACAGTGGAGTGGTGGTGTCCTCTGCTGCCATATGTCCAGTGCTGCTGTATAAGTCCAGTCCATTGCAGTGGTGCCGTGTTGTCCTGCATCAGTCCAGTGGTGGTGTCCCTGTGCTGCTGTATAAGTCCAGTGGTACTGCTGTATATGTCCAGTGGTACTGCCGTATATGTCCAGTGATACTGCCGTATATGTCTAGTGATACTGCCGTATAAGTCTAATGATACTGCTGTATAAGTCTAATGATACTGCCGTATAAATCCAGTGGTACTGGCGTATAAATCCAGTCCAGTGATACTGCCGTATATGTCCAGTGGTACTGCCGTATAAATCCAGTGATACTGCCGTATATGTCCAGTGGTACTGCCATATAATTCCAGTGATACTGCCGTATATGTCTAGTGATACTGCCGTATATGTCCAGTGATACTGCCGTATAAAACCAGTGGTACTGGCGTTTAAATCCAGTCCAGTGATACTGCCATATATGTCCAGTGATACTGCCGTATATGTCCAGTGATACTGCCGTATATGTCCAGTGGTACTGCTGTATAAATCCAGTGATACTGCCGTATAATTCCAGTGATACTGCCGTATATATGTCCAGTGGTACTGCCGTATAAATCCAGTCCAGTGATACCACCGTATATGTCCAGTGATACTGCCGTAGATGTCCAATGATACTGCCGTATATGTCCAATGGTACTGCCATATATGTCCAGTCCAGTGATACTTCCGTATATGTCCAGTGGTACTGCCATATAATTCCAGTGATACTGCCGTAGATGTCCAGTGGTACTGCCATATAAATCCAGTGGTACTGGAGTCTAAATCCAGTCCAGAGATACTGCCGCAAAAGTCCAGTGATACTGCCGTATATGCCCAGTGGTACTGCCGTATAAGTCCAGTGATACTGCCGTATAAATCCAGTCCAGTGGTACTGCTGTATAATTCCAGTGATACTGCCGTATAAATGTATAATTCCAGTGATACTGCCGTATAAATGTATAATTCCAGTGATACTGCCGTATAAATCCAGTGATACTACTTTATAATTCCAGTGGTACTAGCGTATAAGGCCAGTGATACTGCCGTATAAATCCAGTCCAGTGGTACTGCCGTATAAATCCAGTGATACTGCCGTATAAATCCAGTGATACTGCCGTATAAGTCCAGTGGTACTACCGTATAAATCCAGTGATACTGCCATATAATTCCAGTGGTACTGGCGTATAAATCCAGTGATACTGCCGTATAAATCCAGTCCAGTGATACTGCCGTATAAATCCAGTCCAGTGGTACTGCCGTATAATTCCAGTGGTACTGGCGTATAAATCCAGTTATACTGCCATATAATTCCAGTGATACTGCCGTATAATTCCAGTGGTACTGGCGTATAAGTCCAGTGATACTGCCGTATAAATCCAGTCCAGTGGTACTACCGTATAAATCCAGTGATACTGCCATATAATTCCAGTGGTACTGGCGTATAAATCCAGTGATACTGCCGTATAAATCCAGTCCAGTGGTACTAGCGTATAAGTCCAGTGATACTGCCGTATAAATCCAGTCCAGTGGTACTGCCGTATAAATCCAGTGATAATGTCCTGTGCTGTATATTATTTACTCCAAATAAAGGGGTTATTAATATTTAATCCAAATAAATTTTACAGGGTTTGCCCAGTGTAATGTAGGGGTACGCTCTCCTGTGCCGCATATTGGCCCTCATTCCGAGTTGTTCGCTCGCTAGCTGCTTTTAGCAGTATTGCACACGCTAAGCCGCCGCCCTCTGGGAATTAATCTTAGCTTAGCAGAATTGCGAACGAAAGATTCGCAAAATAGCGAAAATAAATTTCTTTGCAGTTTCTGAGTAGCTCGAGACTTACTCCTCCAGTGCGATCAGTTCAGTCCTTTTCGTTCCTTTTTTGACGTGACAAACACACCCAGCGTTCGCCCAGCCACTCCCCCGTTTCTCCAGCCACTCCCGCGTTTTTCCCGAAAACGCCAGCGTTTTTTCAAACACTCCCATAAAACGGCCAGTTTCCGCCCAGAAACACCCACTTCCTGTCAATCACATTACGATCAGCATAACGATGAAAAAACCTTGTAATGCCGTGAGTAAAATACCAAACTTTTTAGCAAATTTACTTGGCGCAGCCGCAGTGCGAACATTGCGCATGCGCAGTTTGCGGGATATTGCTCCGAAGCGAAGTAAAATAACGAGCGAACAACTCGGAATGAGGGCCAATGTGTTATATATCTCCAGAAAAATAATGGAGAACAAAAATTTGGAGGCTAAAATAGGAAAAGATCAAGAACCACTTCCTCCTAGTGCTGAAGCTGCTGCCACAAATCATGACATACTGTAGACAATGAAATGCCATCAACGTCGTCTGCCAAGGCCGATGCCCAATGTGACAGTAGAGGGCATGTAAAATCCAAAAAGCCAAAGTTCAGTAAAAAAGACCCCAAAAAATACATTTAAATTATCTGAGGAGAAACGTAAACTTGCCACTTATGACACGGAGTGGCAAGGAACGGCTAAGGCCCTGGCCTATGTTCATGACTAGTGGTTCAGCTTCACATGACGATGGAATCCCTCATCCTCCCGCTAGAAAAATGGCAAAAGCACAGCAAAGAGCTCTGCATTCTTAGATGGTATCGGCGGTTGCAATGCCTGACCTTCCCAACACTGGACGGGAAGAGGTGGCTCCTTACACCATTTGCATGCCCTCTGCAAGTGCTGGAAGTAGCACCCACAGTCCAGTTTCTAATATTCAAATTGAAGATGTCGCTATTGAAGTACACCAGGATGAGGACATGGGTGTTGCTGGCGCTGAGGAGGAAGTTGATGAGGAGGATTCTGATGGTGATGTGGTTTGTTTAAATCAGGCACTGGGGGAGAAAGTTGTTGTCCGTGGGATGAATAAGCCTATTGTGATGCCTTGGCAAAATACCAAAAAAGCCACCTCTTCGGTGTGGAATTATTTCTCCACAAATCCGGACAACAGGTGTCAAGCCGTGTGTTGCTTTTGTCAATCCGTAATAAGTAGGGGTAAGGACGTTAACCACCTAGGACAGCCGTGGCCAACCTGTGGCTCTTGAGCCGCATGCGGCTATTTCTTTATTCAAATGTGGCTCCCGGCACTCAAAGTCACCTGACCACAACAGATCCTGGAAACTGGTGCACTCCAACCAGACACACAGCAGCACTACGGCGAATGAAAACTGAGGGAGCCAGATACTGGGCTGTAGTGACATATGAGGGTGGGCTGGAGTGACACAAGGGGGAGCTGGCTGGAGTGACACAGAAGGATCCTGGTAGGAGAGACATAATGGGGGAGCTGACTGGAGTGATACAGGAGGGTGCTGGCAGGAGTGACACAATGGGGAGCTGACTGGAGTGACACAGTAGGGTGCTGGCTGGAGTGACACGTGGAGGAGCTGAAGTGTATTATGTGGCTTTTTCAATATATTTTATGTAGATCTGGATTTTTAAATTATTTTATGTGGAAGTGTCTTTTTCAATGTATTTTATGTTGATTCTGGCTTTAAAATGCATTTTATGTGGATCTGGCATTTTCATTGTATTTTATACCAGGGGTGTGGCCTAGCAGGCAAAAGGTCACATCCCATTTTTGCAAACGCCCCTTTGGCTTGATGTCGGCTCTTTGACGTACCTAACAAGATTTGTTGGCTCTTTGTCTCTGACTGGTTGGCCACCCCTGACCTAGGAACATCCTCCCTTATACGTCAACTGCTGCGCATTCAAGTCATTGTTAAGTTCAGAAACTTTGGGTAAGAGTGTAAGCAGTCCACTGACACCTAAATCCCTTCTTCCTCTTGTACCCAAGCTCATGCAAGCCACACCACCAACTCCCTCAATGTCAACTTCCTCCTCAGCCAGGAACGTCAGTAGTCCTGCAGGCCATTTCACTGGCAAGACTGAGGAATCCTCTCCTAACCGGGAATCCTCCGGAGGATCCTTGAGTGGTACGCCTACTGCTGCCGCTGCTGTTGTTGCTGCTGGGAGTCGATTGTTATCCCAGAGGGGAAGTCAGAAGACCACTTGTACTACTTCAACTAAGCAATTGACTGTCCAACAGTCCTTTGCGAGGAAGATGAAATATGACAGCAGTCATCCTGTTGCAAAGCGGATAACTGAGGCCTTGACACCTATGTTGGTGTTAGACGTGCATCCGGTATCCGCCATTAGTTCAGTGGGACTTAGAGAAATTGATGGAGGTAGTATGTCCCGAGTACCAAATCCCATCTAAATTCCACTTCACTAGGCAGGCGATACCGAGAATGTACAGAGACGTCAGAAAAAGTGTCCTCAGTGTCCTAAAAAATGCAGTTGTCCACTTAACCACAGACATGTGGACAAGTGGAACAGGGCAGACTAAGGACTATATGACTGTGACAGCCCACTGGGTAGATGTATTTCCTGCCGCAGCAACAATAGCAGCAGCATCTCGCAAACGCCAACTCGTTCCTAGGCAGGCTACGTTATGTATCCCCACTTTCTGTAAGAGGCACACCGCTGACAACCTCTTATGGAAACTGAGGGACATCATTGCACAATGGCTTACCCCACTTAGACTCTCCTGGGGATATGTGATATCGGACAACGCCACCAATATTGTGCGTGCATTACATCTGGGCAAATTCCAGCACATCTCATGTTTTGCACATACAATTAATTTGGTGGTGCAGAAATTTTTGGAAAAATGACAGGGGCGTGCAGGAGATGCTGTCGGTGGCCTGAAAAATTGCGGGCCACTTTCCACATTCAGCCACTGCGTGCCGAAGACTGGAGCGCCAGCAAACACTCCTGAACCTGCCCTGCCATCAACTGAAGCAAGAGGTGGTAACAAGGTGGAATTCAACACTCTATATGCTTCAGAGGATGGAGGAGCAGCAAAAGGCCATTCAAGCATATACATCCACCTACGATATAGGCAAAGGAGGGGGAATGCACCTGACTCAAGCGCAGTGGAGAATGATTTCCGTCTTGTGCAAGGTTCTCCAACCCTTTGAACTTGCCACACATGAAGTCAGTTCAGACACTGCCAGCTTGAGTCAGGTCATTCCCCTCATCAGGATTTTGCAGAAGCAGCTGGAGAAATTGAAGGAGGAGCTAAGACAGAGCGATTCTGCTAAGTATGTGGGACTTGTGAATGGAGCCCTTCATTCGCTTTGCCAGGATTCAAGGGTGGTCAATCTGTTGAAATCAGAGCACTACATTTTGGCCACCGTGCTCGATCCTAGGTTTAAAGCCTACGTTGTATCTCTCTTTCCGGCAGACACAATTCTGCAGAGGTTCAAACACCTGCTGGTGAGAAATTTGTCAACTCAAGCGGAACGTGACCCGTCAACAGCTCCTCCTTCATTTTCTCCCGCAACTGGGGCTGCAAGGAAAAGGATAAGATTCCCGAGCCCACCCGCTGGCAGTGATGCAGGGCAGTCAGGAGCGAGTGCTGACATCTGGTCCAGACTGAAGGACCTGCCAATGATTACTGACATGTCTACTGTCACTGCATATGATTCTGTCACCATTTAAAGAATGGTGGAGGATTATATGAGTGACAGCATCCAAGTAGGCATGTCAGACAGTCCGTACGTATACTGGCAGGAAAAAGAGGCAATTTGGAGGCCCTTGCACAAACTGGCTTTATTTTACCTAAGTTGCCCCCCCTCCAGTGTGTACTGCGAAAGAGTGTTTAGTGCAGCCGCTCACCTTGTCAGCAATCGGCGTACGAGGTTACTTCCAGAAAATGTGGAGAAGATGATGTTCATCAAAATGAATTATAAATTCCTCCGTGGAGACATTTACCAGCAATTGCCTCCAGAAAGTACACAGGGACCTGTGATGGTGGATTCCAATGGGGACAAATTAATAATCTGTGAGGAGGAGGAGGATCTACACCCTGAAAGGGGTGAGGAATCTGAGGGTGAGGATGAGGATGACATCCTACCTCTGTAGAGCCAGTTTGTGCAAGGAGAGATGAATTGCTTCTTTTTTGGTGGGGGCCCAAACAAACCAATCATTTCAGCCACAGTCGTGTGGCAGACCCTGTCGCTGAAATGATTTGTTTGTTAAAGTGTGCATGTCCTGTTTATACAACATAAGGGTGGGTGGGAGGGCCCAAGGACAATTCCATCTTGCACCTCTTTTTCTTCTTTGCATCATGTGCTGTTTGGGGACTAGTTTTTTAAAGTGCCATCCTGTATGGCACTGCCGTACAAGTCCAGGGGTACTGCCGTATAAGTCCAGGAGTACTGCCGTATAAGTCCAGTCCAGTGGTGCTGTCTTGTGCTGCATCAGTCCAGTGGTGGTGTCTTGTGCTGCCATAAGTCCAGTGGTGGTGTCCTGTGTTGTATATTATTTACTCCAAATAAAAGGGTTGTATACATTACTTATATTATTATCCAAATAATTTTTACAGGGTTTGCCCTGTGTGGTGTAGTGGTACGCTCGCCTGTGATGCATATTATTATAATAGCTCCAAATAAAAGGGTTATTATTATCCAAATTAATTTTACAGACTTTGTCGTGTGTGTGTGGTTTAGGGGTATGCTCTCCTATGCCACCAATATTGTGCATGTATTACATCTGGGCAAATTCCAGCACGTCCCATGTTGTTTGTGCCGCACACTTGTGTCGCTTAGCTTAGTCATACAGCTACCTCATTGCACCTCTTTTTCTTCTTTGCATAATGTGCTGTTTGGGGCCTAGTTTTTTTTAAGTGCCATCCTGTCTGCCACTGCAGTGCCACTCCTAGATGGGCCAGGTGTTGGTGCCGCACACTTGTGTCACTTAGTTTAGCCATCCAGCTACCTCATTGCGCCTCTTTTTCTTCTTTGCATCATGTGCTGTTTGGGGCCTATTTTTTAAATCTGCCATCCTGTCTGACACTGCAGTGCCACTCCTAGATGGGCCAGGTGTTTGTGCCACACACTTGTGTCGCTTATCTTAGTCATACAGCCACCTCATTGCAACCTTTTGGCCTAAAACAATATTCAAAAGGTGTTCAGAATAGACTGGAAATGAGTGGAAATGAATGTTATTGAGGTTAATAATACCGTAGGATCAAAATTACCCCCAAATTCTGTGATTTTAGCTGTTTTTATTTTTTTTCAAAAATCATCCAGATCCAAATGCCAAAACCAAAACAAAAAGGGTGGTTTTGACAAAACCAATCCAGATCCAAAACACGAGCATGGAACCAGAACCAAAACACAAAACACGAAAAGTGCCCACCGCACATCTCTAATTTCAAAACTTAACATTAGTTAGCTAGTTAATTAAATTACTGGCTAAAGTGAGCTAATTTTCGATTTGAATGCAAGGCTGAGCAATGTTGGTTTCATCTCCTGCTTCTTTGATACTAAACCCTGGTTCTTTATTAATAAATTACTTGTATTTGCTGCCTGCTTTTCACTCACAGTCAACAGCAAAAGCGAAGCAGAGAGGCTGGTCTCAGGTGTTATTCTCCATATTCCAAACCCGGCCTGCCCCCTACCAAAGTCCAGCCTCTCCGGGAGTCTGGAGGTGCTAAATGCTTGGTGTGGCCCAACAGCATCACTGCCAAAGGGATGGCCATTGGTGGATTAACCATCGATGGTTCCATCAAAGGTACCATCAGTGATTAACCTCAATGGTATAAAACCATTAACAGGGGAACCATCGATGGTTTCACCCACAAATGGTCATCTCTGCGCTAATACTGACTGGGCTGTGGGCCAATTAGAGCCTGGGGGCAGGGCTTCACAGGAACATCTGGGAGCAGAGCTAGGCTCCATGCCCCAACACACTAAATTAAAAATTTTAATCCATTGGGGTGGTCTGTACCATTGGGACTTAGCTATTGATGGCAAAACAAGTGGTTAACCATCAATGTTTGTAACCATCAATGGTCGATGGCCAACCCTACACTGCCACGCTGGCTTTCTCTACAGAGAGAACAGACTGCAGGAGGGGTGTCTGCAGGGGTCAGATTCAGCTTGGACTTTTGTCATGCCTGTGATTGCTGCCCAGGGCGAGACCGGCACGAAATTAGAGGAGACGCTTAATGATGTTAGGCAGGAGGGGTCAGTGCAGCATGTCCATACAGGTCAGGTACTGGTTCAGGTGCTGTTCACAGCCAGGAGGACCGCCCACAAGCAGGGAGATACAAATAGCGAGAGGACATCTGTGGCTGCTGGATCTTTGGTCATCAGCAAAGAGACAGCTACCAGTAACCTGATACAGTACATGGTATTTAGCCATGCGGACAGGAAGACTATTCAGTGAAGTAAGTAACATGAGGGTGGGCTCTGAGCTGGCACATAGAGGGGGCTCTGGTCTGGTATGTAAGGGGCAGATAATAGACACATGGGGAGGCTGAGAGATAGAGGATGAGGGTGTGGCTGAGAGAGACAGGGGAAGGCTGAGAGACAGGGTGGCTGAAAGACACAGTGTGAGGCTCAGGGACACAGAGAGGGTGGCTGAAAGACACAGGGTGAGGGTGCAGCTGAGAAACACAGGGAGAGGCTAAGAGATAAAGGGTGAAGGGGAGGCTAAGGGACACAGTGAGGTTGAGGCTTATGGGCATAGAGGGGGAGGATGTAGGACACAGAAGGGGAGGTAGAAAGACACAGAGTGAGGGTGAGGCTAAGAGACACATTGGTTGAAGTTGTGGCACACAGAATGAGGGTGAGGCTTAGAGACAGTGCAAGGCTGAGAGTCACAGAGTGAAGGTGCAGATGAGAGACACAGGGAGAGGCTGAGAGACAGAAAGAGTGATACTGAGAGATACAGGGTGAAGGGGAGTCTGATGGACATGGAGGTGGAGGCTTTGGGACACAGTGAGGTTGAGGCTGAGAGGCATAGAGATGGATGCTGTGGAACACAGAGTGAGGCTTAGGGACACATTGGTGGAGTCTGTGGGACTCAGATTGATGGTGAGGCTGAGAGACAAAGTGCAAGGCTGAGAGACACAAAGTGAGGGTGAGGCTGGGGGACACAGAGGGGGAGGCTGAGATACACAGGTGAAGGCTGACAGACATGGTGAGGCAGAGGGACAGAGAGGGAGGCTGAGAGACACAGGTAGGTTGAGAGATATGGGGTGGAGATGAGGCTGTGTAACACGGGGAAGGCTGAGACACAGAGTAAGGGTAAGGCTAAGCAAGGTGTGAAGCTGAGAGACAAAGGGGGAGGCTGAGAGACACAGGGTGAGGTTGAATCTGAGGGTTTATAGAGGCTGAGGGACACAGTGAGGGTGAGGCAGGTGTAGGCTGACAGACATGGTGAGGCAGAGAGATAGGGAGGCTGAGAGACACAGGTAGGTTGAGAGACATGGGGTGGGGGTGAGGCTGTGGAACACAGAGGGGAAGGCTGAGAGACACAGAGTAAGGGTGAGGCTGAGAGACAGATGGGGAGGCTGAGAGACACAGGGTGAGGGTGAAGCTCAGGGATACAGAGAGGGAAGCTGAGAGACACAGGATGAGGGTGCAGCTGAGGGACACAGAGGGGGAGGCAGAGGGACACAGACAGGGAATCTGAGATACAGGGTGAAGCTGAGGGACACAGAGGTAAAGTCTGTGGGACACAGTGAGGTTGATGCTGAGAGACACAGAGGGGGAGGCTGAGGGACACAGAGGTGGAGACTGAGAGCCACAAAGGGGAAGGCTGAGAGATACAGGGGATAGGGGTGAGGCTGAGGGACAAAGGGGACAGAAGGCTGTAGTGATTGGACAGGAGGCTGGAAAGACAGGAGGCTGGAGTGATGGGGCAGGAAGCTATAAAGAAAGGAGGATGGAGTGATGGTACAGGAGGCTGTAGTGACAGGGCAAGGCTGGGGAGACTCGGGGGACAGGAATCTGGAAAGACAGGAGACTGGAGAGACACAAGGGGCACGAGTCTGGTTAAACCTATGTTGTACGATAATGGCATTGATTATATTCCTACACAAACAGGAATTTTCTGGACCGTGTGATCTCCTACATGAATAGTGAATACTGACAGAAGACATTGTTTGCCCAAGGAGGATAAATTATTTCAGAGGTTTTCCATTGCAGAAAAAATAGGATTTTAATACCTACCGGTAAATCCTTTTCTCTTAGTCCGTAGAGGATGCTGGGGACTCCAAATGGACCATGGGGTATAGACGGGATCCGCAGGAGACATGGGCACTTTAAGACTTTAAAAGGGGTGTGAACTGGCTCCTCCCTCTATGCCCCTCCTCCAGACTCCAGTTATAGAACTGTGCCCAGGGAGACGGACATTTCGAGGAAAGAATTTATCAGTTAAACACGGTAAGCGTCATACCAGCTCACACCTCCAGCATGCCGCAGAACGTGGCATTCAAGAGAATACCAGCTGACGGCATGACTAAAACAGCAAAAACGCTGCCAGAACGGAACACAATTTGTGTGTACACATCACCAATAATAGCATAACCTATGCCACGGAAAAACGTCAGCAATAGGCTGACTGAAAAGAAACACAGCCTGTGTGTAACCCAACTAATAACTGCAGATACAGTACGCACTGGGACGGGCGCCCAGCATCCTCTGCGGACTAAGAGAAAAGGATTTACCGGTATGTATTAAAATCCTATTTTCTCATACGTCCTAGAGGATGCTGGGGACTCCAAATGGACCATGGGGATTATACCAAAGCTCCAGAACGGGTGGGAGAGTGCGGATGACTCTGCAGTACCGATTGACCAAAAATTAGGTCCTTACCCGCCAGGGTATCAAACTTGTAAAACTTCGTAAAGGTGTTTGAAACCTATCAAGGAGCCTCTCGGTAAATCAAGAATGCCAAGACCCCACGGTTAGCCGCCCAGAACGCGCCCACCATTCTGGTAGAATGGGCCTTCACCGATCTCGGCAACGGCAATCCAGCTGCCGAATGAGCCTGCTGAGTCGTACCACCGACCGAACACGCAATAGTCTGCTTTGAAAGCAGGAGCCCCAATCTTGTTGGGAGCATACAGGATAAACAGAGCGTCTGTTTTCCTAATCTGAGCCATTTTGGCAACATACATTTTCAAACTTAGACCATATCGAGATACATCGATGTCGCCCTGGTTGTAGTGGCCACCGGCACCACAATAGGTTGGTTCATGTGAAACGATGAAATCACAGATTTGGCAGAAAACCCTGATGAGTACTCAACTCTGCTCTATCTTCCTGGAAGATTAAATAGGGGCTCTTGTGAGACAAAGCCGCTAATTTAGACACCTGCCTTGCGGATGACAAGGCCAACCGCATGACCACTTTCCAAGTGAGGAATGTCCACTCAACCGTATTGAAAAGTCCAACCAATGAGATTGCAGGAACTGCAACGCACGTTAAGATCCCATGATGCCACAGGGCACAAGGGAGGATGGATGCGTAACATTCCTTTTACGAAAAATGTGAACCTCTGGAAAGGAGGCCAATTGATTTTGGAAGAAACCCGATAAGGCTGAACCTGAACCTTAATCGATTCTAACTTAAGACCTGCATCCACACGATCTTGTAAGGAAGGAATGAAGAAAACGACCCAATTGGAATTCTTCCGTAGAAACTTTTTTGGATTCACACCAAGCCACATACTTTCCCCAGAATTGGTGGTAAAGTTTTAACGTTACTTCTTTCTGCCTAAAGAAGAGTAGGGATGACTTCACTTGGAATACCCTTTCAGGTTGGGATCCGGCGTTCAACCTCCAAGCCGTCAATGGAACCCGCGGCAAGCTTTGGAACCCACGCGGCCCTTGCTGTAACCGACCCTCTCGCAGAGGAATAGATCAGGGATCTCCTATGAGTAATCCCTGAAGGTCCGGATACCAGCCCTCCTTGAACAGTCTGACAGAATGAGGATCACCTGAACCTTGTTCTTCTTATGATCTTTTAGCCACTTTGGAAAAATTGGAAGTGGAGGGAACACATAGACCGACCGAAAACACCCACGGTGTCACTAGGGCGTCCACCGCTAACTTAAGGGACCCTCGACCCTGAACAAAATCTCCAAAGTTTCTTGTCGAGGCGAGACGCCATCTTGTCTATATGCGGAATTCTCCAAAACATGTCACTTCTGTGACAACCGCTTGATGAAGACTCCACTCTCCTGAATGTGGAACGTGTCCACCGAGGAAGACTGCTTCCCAGTTGTCCACTCTTGGAACGAACGTCTCTGACAGAGCGCGTAAACGTTTTCGTCGCTCAGCGGAAAATCTTTCTGGCTTCTGCCATTTCCTCTTCGGTTTTTGTTTGTAGAAAACCGATATAAACGGGCCTTAACTCTAAACCGTTGATGGGATTACCAGTATCCTAACTTGACACCCGTCATGATTATCCCAGGTGGAAACCGGACCACTCGTCCGACAAATTCTGCTAAAACTCTGGCATGCAAGCTAGCCACTGAATGGCCTTGTAGGCCACAACCCCATTGAAGTAACTGAATGTATTGATGGATTGACATTGCTGCCGGTCTGACCAGCCTCTGAATCCTCAGATCTCTTTCCACTGGAAGAAATTAATATTGGCCAAACCGACCCTCACGTCGTAGGGACCAACCGGTATTCCGCTAAGTTCTGAGAACTGTCAGGGAGAATGCAAGGTTTTTCACCATTTTGCTTCATGATCTCTCCGTAATCCGGAGAGCGAACCAGTACAGAATACTTCTGACTCCTTACCCTCGAAGGAAAAACCCCTCATACCGCCATCACTCTGGCGAAATGCCAATCCTGAATCGGAACCCTATGTAAGCCTAACCCGGAAGAAACCGTAATTAGACCTCCTGTCTCCTTTTTCCGAGTGGAGAAACCTGCCATGAGAGATTCCCTCATGGAACTCGAGTAGAAATTTTGAGATTTCAGATATAGGATTCGAAAGGGCTCGAACCGTCCGGTCTTGGAAAGACAAAGAAGCTTGAAGAACAGCTTCTTTTTTTGTGTGACCGGGACAGCCGGACAACGACCTGATCCTGACACAACTCTCGTCTTGTGTCACATACTACCTCCCTGTCCGGAGGAGACTCTGTAAGGTCTATTTGAAAAAATCGTTGAGGGGAAACTCCTGGACCACTCCCGTATGTTACCCTAGGGATGCTATCCTTAACTCACTGGTCCATGTCCTTTCCAGGGCTGACTGAAGAGTTTCCGACGCGGGCCCACCGATGTGGGCTCCCGCAAGATAGTCCCAACGTCCTGCGGCGGACCTGGCAGAAACATAGGATGAATTCTGCTCCTGTGAACCTGAAAACAAGGTATCTGACCTCTTACCTCCTTTCACCCTCCTTTTCCTGCAAAGAAAAGGGGAATCCTTATCCATTCGGTAGAAATGACTGCATCCTACAAGAATGCGTCATTCACCTTAGTGAGGTAACCTAGGGCAAGAAAGTAGACTTACCAGTGGCATCCGCCGCGAGCATATTCACAAAGCCATCACCAAACCAGGCTACACTGTCCCAGGAAAGATACTCCATCTCATCTCGGAGTCAGCAGTAGCAACCGTTTAGTGAATCCATAACGCCCTCTCAACCGAGACCACTCTGGACTTGGCTCGCGAACCCAAGAATCCCCGGCCGTATGCTACCATGTTCTAGATATGACCCAACTTAAGGAGTATCCAATCTCTCCCCAGGGTAATTATATCGGATGACAAAGTAACCGACCATTTCCGAATACAAACACTCCCCCATGCGCATGTAATGCAAGTATAATCAACATATATAATTAAAATATCACTTAGCTTCCTGTATAAGATCCTCTGTGACAGGGCCCCATGCCGGGCAGTGGTTGACTCTCACTTTATTCTATCCACGGCGGGAAAAGAATAACACTCGGCCTCCTCGTGAGGATTCGAAGCCATCTTGTCACGGCTGACCTAGAGTATTTCAACAGAGTGACCAGCACATGAAAAGGAATAACTTTACTTCAGCATTCATTATAAAGTTTATGTATATATAAATTTGCCCATTTATATACACATATATACACACATATATCACTGCATATATATACAACTCACAGGTTCTCAAACTCGGTCCTCATTACCCCACACAGTGCATGTTTTCTCTCAGAATCGCAAGTGAAATAATTAGCTCCACCTGTGGACCTTTTAAAATGTGTCAGTGAGTAATTAATTCACCTGTGCACTTGCTGGGTTACCTGCAAAACATGCACTGTGTGGAGCCCTGAGGACCGAGTTTGAGAACCACTGATATAACTCATATATATATATATATATATATATATATATACCCAGCGACGTTAATACGTTCTTAATGTGTGTGAAACATGCACTGAACACTGATTTGTGGATCTAATCAGGAAACTTTATGGACGACATAAGAATTATTATTCGTGTCGATATCCGGGAGTAGCAACTGGGCAAAATAACATGTTTGCGACCCCGAGGGGTCTGAGGGAGATATCTAATAAGAATAATACACCCTCCACCGATATTACTACGTCTGTGCAACCGTACCATACATATATATACATACATACAGGTATAGCCTCTTGAAAAGCATCACAGTATCATGCAATGTTTACCCAGTCAGATTTGTTGGTGCCGACAAGGTCACCCACACACTTCTGTATGTCCCATATAGTTTTCTCTTGTGAAAGCTATACATCTACTGACCTGTTGATATGTACTTTCATGAAGCAAGTAGCATCAGACGTCGGCGGTGCCGACTGAGGCAGTTTGACAGAGTACTCAGCCGTAGACATGCCGACACATATGTACTAACCACCCACCGACATTACACTGATTATTTTATGTCTGGGAAACACAGAAGGCGTTTTTCAGCTCTATTACACCATATTCCTTATATATTGTGCTTTTCTTCTACATATAACACACTAAACCACTGTGCCCCCCCTTGTTTTTCACTGTGATATCATCAGCAGTGCTTTTGGCACGGCCAGCGTCTTTGTGAGGAGAAATGGCGCTGTGTAGAGCTGTGAGGGCTAAGCCACGCCCCCTTATTTTTTTAGCTTTTTTACCCTGGCGGGGGTCTGTATACAGTGCCTATGCACTGTATACCTCTTGTGCCAGCCTGATATGGAGGTTTTATTGCTGCCCAGGGCGCCCCCCCTGCGCCCTGCACCCTTGTAGTGCCGCTTGTAGTGTGGGAGCAATGGCGCGCAGCGTTACCGCTGCGCATTACCTCACTGAAGAACTGAAGTCTTCTGCCGCCTCTGAAGTCTTCTTTGCTTCTGCCACTCAACCGGCTTCTCTCTTCAGGCTCTGTGAGGGGGATGGCGGCGCGGCTCCGGGAACGAGCAGCTAGGCGCACCAAGTGATCAGACCCTCTGGAGCTAATGGTGTCCAGTAGCCTAAGAAGCAGAGCCTTTGAACTCACAGAAGTAGGTCTGCTTCTCTCCCCTCAGTCCCACGATGCAGGGAGCCTGTAGCCAGCAAGTCTCCCTGAAAATAATAAACCTAACATAAAGTCTTTCCAGAGAAACTCTGTAGAGCTCCCCTAGTGTGTGTCCAGTCTCTCTGGGCACAGAATCTAACTGGAGTCTGGAGGAGGGGCATAGAGGGAGGAGCCAGTTCACACCCCTTTTAAAGTCTTAAAGTGCCCATGTCTCCTGCGGATCCCGTCTATACCCCATGGTCCATTTGGAGTCCCCAGCATCCTCTAGGACGTATGAGAAAACATTATATAGGTAAGGTGTGTTTGGAATGGAATGGAGAGGAATACTCGTAGAGTGATGAGAAACAGGTGCGTGCCATGCTGACAAGTCCCTTGAGCCATGTGGCCACGCCCCTTGAGCCATTAAGAAATTTGATCTACTTGCACCACTGGGCAATTGGGACTACTATAAAGCATATGATGAAATGGGGGCACTGTTGTATAGCAGGGATGCAATCAATTTGCCGACTGTCGGGATCCCGGCGGTCAGGATACCGACGCTGGAATCCCGACAGACGACAATACCGACAGCCGGAATCCCGGCGCTTAGGGACTTTTCTCACTCGTGGGTGTCCACGACACCCATAGAGTGAGAATAGAACCTGTGGAGAGCATAGTGAGCCACAAATCCTGCAGTGAGGCGAGCGCAGCAAGCCGGCAAGGGGACTCATACCACTCGCCCCGCTGCCGGCATTCTGGTGGGCGGGATGCCGCTGTCAGGATCTTGACAGCCGGCATCCCGCTCGCCGGGAATTAATATGTATTCCGTGTGGCACAGTATGCATATCATCACAGTGAGCAATATCTGAGATCATTCTAAATACATTAATTTCAAGATATTTTTTATTAGTTTTAGTGTTCCTTAGAGTAAGATTTAAGGGTCTAGTTGTTTAAACCTATTCCTAACTGTACATAAAAATCGTATCTTATTGAAAGGACTGTCCCGGCAGGCACTCACTTGTGGAGGACAGATCGCACAGGTGCACTATCAAAGAGAAAAGGTCTGTACAAACTAGTCGATAAAGTAAAAACGTCATTCATTTTGACCATTCCTGAGTGACGTGGTTTACTATATAGACTAGTGTGTACGCTGTAAACGACGAGCGATGCGCGGGTCGTTAATGACCATCGGTCTCGGCAGTTTGGACTCATTGTCCAAAGCTGCATGCTCCGTCTGGCCGCTGCATGACGTCACTGTGTGATATCGCATAGTGGGGGTCATTCCGAGTTGATCGCTTGCTGACGATTTTCGCAGCGCAGCGATCAGGTAAAAAAATGGCAAAACTGCGCATGCGTATGCACCGCAATGCGAACGCGCATCGTACGCGTGCAAAAAGCATCGTTGTTGTGCACTGGATCTAGCGAAGATTCCATTCGCACAGCCGATCGCAAGGAGATTGACAGGAAGAGGGCGTTTATGGGTGTCAACTGACCGTTTTCTGGGAGTGTTTGGAAAAACGCAGGCGTGTCCAGGCGTTTGCAGGGTGGGTGTCTGACATCAATTCCGGGACCTCCGTCGCTGGATTCATCGCACAGGATAAGTAACTTCAGGGGTGGTCTTGTTCTGCACAAAATGTTTTTGTACCACTCTGCAGCACAGGCGTTCGCACACTTGCAAAGCGAAAATACATTCCCCCGTGGGCGGCGACTATGCGTTTGCACGGCTGCTAACGGTAGCTAGCGAGCGATCAACTCGGAATGACCCCCAGTGTGTATGCCCGCCTCCGTGGAGGCTCAGCCCACTACACAACGTCGCTCCCCGAGCACATCGCCTAGTGTGTACCCACCCAAAGATTGCCTGACAAGTTGTGGGGGGAGCCTAGAGGGAGGAGGAGAGATGTCGCGAGTGCCCGAGTCCCAGCCATCAACACCATGTAGGTAGGGGATAGTATTTGTAATGCCATCAAGAGATTGAGTGATGTATCCTTGAAAAAAGGAGAGGAGCTATGTTTCTCTCCTGTTTCTAAATATAGCCTGGTGGTAGCTCCTATTATCTGCAGTCATCTACAGTGACAGCTGAAAAGTCAGAGAAAGCTGTGATTTCTATGGACTTTTTATTGAACTTAAGTATGGAGATATCTTAAATAACGCATTAACCAAATTGCTGGGAGGCTAAGGTGTCTATTCATGAAGCAGTGAAAAGTGTGGAGAAGTGAGCCAGTGGAGAAGTTGCCCATGGTAACCAATCAGCTGCTCTCTATGATTTTCTAATCTGCAAATTATAAATGTTACTTCAGTGCAGATTGGTTCTTCTCCACAGGCTCACTTCTCCACAGTTTTCACTGCTTCATGAATAGACCCCTAATTGTGAAAAAATATTTTGTGGCCCTTCGCCCAAAGTAATTTTTAGAATATGGTTCTCCAAGAAAATGTCCATGCACTATTAGGATTACAATGTGGTATATTGGTGACTGCGCAACAGGGTGTTAAACTACCCTCTCTCAGGTTATCTGGCAGCACAACACTTCTCCGGACTACCTCGGACGGCTTTTCCCTGAAACATTTCTATCACTCTTAGCTAAATTTCAGCAATACAACAGATAACGCTGCCGGGCCGGTCCGAGGCCAAATTATTTGGTAAGTGAATATAAACTTCAGTCACAGCGGCGGCCGCACCGCACCCCCCTCCTGCCTGCAGCATATACTACTGGCTGCCCGGGGCTGGCCATCACAGAGGCGGCCCCTCCGCACCCCCTCTCCTGCCTGCGGCACATACTACTGGCTGGCCGGGGCTGGCCATCGCAGCGGCGGCCGCCCCACACCCCCTCCTGCCTGCGGCATATACTACTGGCTGCCCGGGGCTGGCCATCACAGAGGCGGCCCCCCCGCACCCCCTCTCCTGCCTGCGGCACATACTACTGGCTGGCCGGGGCTGGCCATCACAGCGGCGGCCGCCCCACACCCCCTCCTGCCTGCGGCATATACTACTGGCTGCCCGGGGCTGGCCATCACAGAGGCGGCCCCCCCGCACCCCCTCTCCTGCCTGCGGCACATACTACTGGCTGGCCATCACAGTGGCGGCCGCCCCGCACCCCCCTCCTGCCTGCAGCATATACTACTGGCTGCCCGGGGCTGGCCATCACAGAGTCGGCCCCCCCGCACCCCCTCTCCTGCCTGCGGCACATACTACTGGCTGGCCGGGGCTGGCCATCACAGTGGCGGCCGCCCCACACCCCCTCCTGCCTGCGGCATATACTACTGGCTGGCCATCACAGCGGCGGCCGCCCTGCATCCACCACCCGCCTGCGCCATATACTGTACTGGCTGGCTGCCCGGGACTTAGCCAGCTTGTCAGTGCAGCGGCCGCCCCGCACCCAACTCCTCTGCTTCACAAGCTGCCGTGAAGAGATTCGGGGGCTGTTCACCATCTCAGGATGGCGAACAGATTCTCACTCAAACTCCGAAAAAAATGCTTTTTCGGAGTTTGATGAATGCCACGATTTCTACATCTTTTGTGGAGTGTAGAAATTGTGACATTTAGGGGTATATTCAATTGAAGTCGAAAGCTGCCGTCTGTCGAAAAGACGGCAGTTTTCGACTTTTTAGGTCGGCAGGGGTTCCGACCTATTCAATCTAACCCCAAATTATAGCTGCCGATCCGCGTGCTTCTGTCGAACACGGGGCCAAAACTGACAGGCCCCCACATCCTGCAGGAGGATGTGGCACAGATGCCACTCACGGCAGCGTCCACCCGGCTCCAGCAAGTGAGATCACGCTTGCTGGAGCCGGGTGGACGCTGCCGTGAGGTCTGGCGGCTGGTAGAGATGTGCGCCAAACCATTTTTGCTGGATTTGGATTTGGCTCTAATTCGTCATCTGGTTTTGGATTTGGATTTATCAAACCGCCATGACTTGTTTTGGATTTGCATTTTTCTTTCCAAAATATAAAAAAAGCTAAAATCACATAATTTGGGCAATTTTATTTGTTCATAGAATATTATTAACCTCAATTTGATTAATTTACAGTCATTTTCAGTCAATTTTGACCTCCTCACAGCTCACAATACTGTTTTCACCAATATTAGCCAAAGGCTGCAGTGAGCTGGCTGGCTGTTAACAGACAGAGCAGCAACACAAATAAATGGCAGTTTATATATATGAAACATTGCCACAGTGTTCTGGGTTACAGTGCACAGGACAGTACAAGCAATAGATCTATATTTTTATTTTTTGAACCGGCAGCTTGGTTCAGACTGCGTGAAGTCACAGGGCTTTTAACAAAGGGCACTAGGGTAAAGCGCACCAAACAGTAGAAACAATAGATCTATATATATATATATTTTTTTTCTTCTGAGTTTGAACTTGCAGCTTGGTTCAAACTGTGTAGAGTCACAGGGCTTATGGATGCACATGAACAAAGCACACTAGGGTAAAGAGCTCCAAACATTACAAACAATAGAACTATATTTCTCTGACGTCCTAAGTGGATGCTGGGACTCCGTAAGGACCATGGGGAATAGCGGCTCCGCAGGAGACTGGGCACAACTAAAGAAAGCTTTAGGACTACCTGGTGTGCACTGGCTCCTCCCACTATGACCCTCCTCCAGACCTCAGTTAGAATCTTGTGCCCGGCTGAGCTGGATGCACACTAGGGGCTCTCCTGAGCTCCTAGAAAGAAAGTATATTTTAGGTTTTTTATTTTACAGTGAGATCTGCTGGCAACAGACTCACTGCAGCGAGGGACTAAGGGGAGAAGAAGCGAACCTACCTGACTGGAGATAGTTTGGGCTTCTTAGGCTACTGGACACCATTAGCTCCAGAGGGATCGAACACAGGACCCGACCTCGATCGTTCGGTCCCGGAGCCGCGCCGCCGTCCCCCTTACAGAGCCAGAAGCATGAAGATGGTCCTGGAAATCGGCGGCAGAAGACTTCGGTCTTCAACAAGGTAGCGCACAGCACTGCAGCTGTGCGCCATTGCTCCTCATGCACACCTCACACTCCGGTCACTGATGGGTGCATGGCGCTGGGGGGGGGGGGGCGCCCTGAGCAGCAATATGAATACCTTGGCTGGCAAAAAATCACAATATATAGTCCCAGAGGCTATATATGTGATAAATACCCCTGCCAGAATCCATGAAAAAAGCGGGAGAAAAGTCCGCCGAAAAAGGGGCGGGGCTATCTCCCTCAGCACACTGGCGCCATTTTTTCTTCACAGTGCAGCTGGAAGACAGCTCCCCAGGCTCTCCCTGTAGTTTTCAGGCTCAAAGGGTTAAAAAGAGAGGGGGGGCACTAAATTTAGGCGCAATATGTGTATACAAGCAGCTATTGGGGGAAAAATCACTCAGTTATAGTGTTAATCCCTGCATTATATAGCGCTCTGGTGTGTGCTGGCATACTCTCTCTCTGTCTCCCCAAAGGACTTTGTGGGGTCCTGTCCTCAGTCAGAGCATTCCCTATGTGTGTGCGGTGTGTCGGTACGGCTGTGTCGACATGTTGGATGAGGAAGGTTACGTGGAGGCGGAGCAGAGGCCGATAAATGGGATGTCGCCCCCTGTGGGGCCGACATCAGAGTGGATGGATAGGTGGAAGGTATTAACCGACAATGTCAACTCCTTACATAAAAGGCTGGATGACGTAACAGCTGTGGGACAGCCGGCTTCTCAGCCCGCGCCTGCCCAGGCGTCTCAAAGGCCATCAGGGGCTCAAAAAACGCCCGTTACCTCAGATGGCAGACACAGATGTCGACACGGAGTCTGACTCCAGTGTCGACGAGATTGAGACATATACACAGTCCACTAGGAACATCCGTTGCATGATCTCGGCAATGAAAAATGTGTTACACATTCTGACATGAACCCAAGTACCACATAAAAGGGGTTTTATGTTTGGGGAGAAAAAGCAGCCAGTGTTTTGTTCCCCCATCAGATGAGTGAATGAAGTGTGTAAAGAAGCGTGGGTTCCCCCGATAAGAAACTGGTAATTTCTAAAAAGTTACTGATGGCGTACCCTTTCCCGCCAAAGGATAGGTTACGCTGGGAGACATCCTCTAGGGTGGATAAGGCGCTCACACGTTTGCCAAAAAAAAAAGGTGGCACTGCCGTTTTAGGATACAGCCACTTTGAAGGAGCCTGCTGATAAAAAGCAGGAGGCTATCCTGAAGTCTGTATATACACACTCAGGTACTATACTGAGACCTGCAATTGCCTCAGCATGAATAGTGCTGCTGCAGCGTGGTCTGATACCCTGTCAGATAATATTAATACCCCAGACAGAGATAATATTTTGCTAACATAGAGCATATTAAAGACGTCGTCTTATATATGAGGGATGCACAGAGGAATATTTGCCGGCTGGCATCCAGAATTAAGGCAATGTCCATGCTGCCAGGAGGGTATTAGAGACCCGGCAGTGGACAGGTGATGCTGACTTTAAAAGGCACATGGAGATTCTGCCTTATAAGGGTGAGGAATTGTTTGGGGATGGTCTCTGGGACCTCGTATCCACAGCAACAGCTGGGAAGAATTTTTTTTACCTCAGGTTTCCTCACAGCCTAAGAAAGCACCGTATTTTCAGGTACAGTCCTTTCGGCTTCAGAAAAGCAAGCGGGTCAAAGGCGCTTCCTTTCTGCACAGAGACAAGGGAAGAAGGAAAAAGCTGCACCAGACAGCCAGTTCCCAGGATCAAAAATCTTCCCCCGCTTCCTCTGAGTCCACCGCATGACGCTGGGGCTCCACAGGTGGAGCCAGGTGCGGTGGGGTGCGTCTCGGGAACTTCAGCGACCAGTGGGCTCGCTCACAGGTGGATCCCTGGGTTCTGTAAGTAGTATCACAGGGATACAAGCTGGAGTTTCGGGGCGACTCCCCCTCGCCGTTACCTCAAATCAGCCTTGCTTGCTGCCCTCGTGGAGAGGTAGTACTGGCGGCAATTCACAAGCTGTACTTCCAGCAGATGATAATCACGGTACCCCTCCTTCAACAAGGCCGGGGTTACTATTCCACAATGTTGTGGTACCGAAACCAGACGGTTCGGTGAGACCCATTCTAAAATTGGAATCCTTGAACACCTATATACGAAGGTTCAAGTTCAAAATAGAATCGCTCAGGGCGGTTATTGCAAGCCTGGACGAAGGGGATTACATGGTATCACTGGACATCAAGGATGCTTACCTGCATGTCCCCATTTACCCTCCTCACCAGGAGTACCTCAAAATTGTGGTACAGGACTGTCATTACCAATTCCAGACGTTGCCGTTGGTCTGTCCCCGGCACCGAGGGTATTTACCAAGGTAATGGCCGAAATGATGTTACTCCTTCAAAAAAAGGGAGTTATACTTATCCCGTACTTGGACGATCTCCTTATAAAGGCGAGGTCCAGGGAACAGTTGTTCGTCGGAGTAGCACTATCTCGGGAAGTGCTACAACAGCACGGCTGGATTCTGAATAGTCCAAAGTCGCAGCTGGTTCCTACGACGCGTCTTCTGTTCCTGGGTATGGTTCTGGACACAGAACAGGAAAAAGGGTTTCTCCCGGAGGAGAAGGCCTAGGAGTTGTCATCTCTAGTCAGAGACCTCCTAATACAAATACAGGTGTCGGTGCATCGATGCACGCGAGTCCTGGGAAAGATGGTAACTTCTTACGAAGAAATTCCATTGGGTAGGTTCCATGCAAGGATCTTCCAGTGGGATCTGTTGGACAAGTGGTCCGGGTCGCATCTTCATATGCATCGGCGGATAACCCTGTCTCCAAGGGCCAGGGTGTCGCTGTTGTGGTGACTGCAGAGTGCTCATCTTCGAGAGGGCCGCAGATTCGGCATACAGGACTGGGTCCTGGTGACCACGGATGCCAGCCTTCGAGGCTGGGGGGCAGTCACACAGGGAAGAAACTTCCAAGGAAAGTCAGGAGACTTCCCTACACATAAATATTCTGGAACTAAGGGCCATTTACAATGCCCTAAGTCAGGCTAGACCCCTGCTTCAACACCGGCCGGTGCTGATCCAGTCAGACAACATCACGGCGGTCGCTCATGTAAACCAACAGGGCGGCACAAGAAGCAGGATGGCGATGGCAGAAGCAACAAGGATTCTCCAATGGGCGGAAAATCATGTGTTAGCACTGTCAGCAGTGTTCATTCCCGGAGTGGACAACTGGGAAGCAGACTTTCTCAGCAGACAACCTCCACCCGGGAGAGTGGGGACTTCATCCAGAAGTCTTCCAAATGATTGTACACCGTTGGGAAAGGCCACAGGTGGACATGATGGCGTCCCGCCTCAACAAAAAGCTAAAAAGATATTGCGCCAGGTCAAGGGACCCTCAGGCGATAGCTGTGGACGCTCTGGTAACACCGTGGGTGTACCAGTTGGTGTATGTGTTCCCTTCTCTGCCTCTCATACCCAGGGTAATGAGAATAATAAGAAGGAGAGGAGGAAGAACTATACTCATTGTTCCGGATTGGCCAAGAAGAGCTTGGTACCCAGAACTCCAAGAAATGATCTCAGAGGACCCATGGCCTCTGCCGCTCAGACAGGACCTGCTGCAGCAGGGGGCCTGTCTGTTCCAAGACGTACCGCGGCCGCGTTTGACGGCATGGCGGTTGAACGCCGCATCCTGAAGGAAAAGGGCATTCCGGAGGACGTTATCCCTACGCTAATTAAAGCTATGAAAGAAGTGAACGCAAACCATTATCACCGCATATGGCGGAAATATGTTGCGTGCTGTGAGGCCAGGAAGGCCCCAACGGCGGAATTTCAGCTAGGTCGATTTCTGCACTTCCTACAGTCAGGGGTGACTATGGGCCTAAAATTGGGTTCCATTAAGGTCCAGATTTCGGCTCTATCGATTTTCTTCCAAAAATAGAACTGGCTTCACTGCCTGAAGTTCAGACTTTTGTTAAGGGAGTGCTGCATAGTCAGCCCCTGTTTGTGCCTCCAGTGGCACCGTGGGATCTCAAGGTGGTGTTGGATTTCCTGAAGTCGCATTGGGTTGAGCCACTTAAATCCGTGGAGCTAAAATACCTCACGTGAAAAGTGGTCATGCTGTTGGCCTTGGCGTCGGCCAGGCGTGTATCAGAATTGGCGGCTTTGTCATGCAAAAGCCCTTCTCTGAATTTTTTATA